>NC_079222.1:3704025-3706525 GCF_029633865.1 Lampris incognitus
TATGTATAGATATATATATAGATATATCGATATAGATATGCCAGGCCAGGCCAGGCCAGGCTTGGTTATTGTTTATGTGTGTCCCTAAATAACAGGTCGTCCCTCCCTTCAGACCCGCGTGATGGAGAGCAGGGGGGTGTAGTAAAGACAGCATGAAATATAAAATCTGCTCTAGTGTACCAGACTGTCTCCGTCCTCACACCCCCGAGTCCAAAGAGGACAAACCACAGGTGGGGGGGGGCATCCCTTAAGGAAACATGGAAAACCTCAGGAATCAGGAATCAAGAAAAAAGCATGGTCCTTTCTGTCATGCACCTGAGCACACAAACGAAACAAAACTGCGTTTCACCAGCAGAGCAACACAAACCATAAAACACACACAAGTTACCCAAAACAACACCACCAAGAACAACAAAACCAGAGACCACCTTCCCCCAAACATCGACAAAGACCAGGACCGTGCCATTAGCATCACCCGTCAGAAGCCTGTAAACACTACTGGATCTCTAATTAACACACCTCTCAGAAACACCACCCACAGGGAGACGACAGGGACGTGATGCACAGCCAGACTCACCAGTTCACATGGTCTATACATTTGCATTTACATTTGATAGTTTACATTTGCAACCTATTAGCAGGCCAGGACTTCCTGGTATGATGATGATGAAGGTGGCGGTGCAAGTTCATGTTCGGCCTCACCCAGTACCGTCCATGCAGTGTCTTTGTCCACCTCTGCGTCTAAGTGTGTCTTCGTTTGGTGGCTGGGAGAGCTGGTGCTGGGTCAGCTGGTAGACCTTGGTCTGCTGCGTCCTGTGGGCCCAGGGACCACGGCCCTGCCTGGAGCTGCGCCCGAAGAGGAAACACCGAGGGTGGCCGGACAGGACTCGGAAGCGGGGCGGGCTAAGCTAACTGCCAGCCCATGCAGACCGGCAGTTCCGATAGTCACCCTGGTGTTGTTGGCTTCATCAGAACGTGACCTCCTGTACGCACTGGGGTGGCTCGCAGCTGGTGTGAAATGGCCGGGGTGAGAGTCAGCACCTCCAAGTCTGAGACCATGGTTCTCTACCGGAAAATGGTGGATTGCTCCTTCCGGGTTGGGGATGAGTTGTTGCCTCAAGTAAAGGTGTTCAAGTATCTCGAGGTCTTGTTCATAAGTGAGGGTAGCATGGAGCAGGAGACTGACAGGTGGATTGGTGCAGCATCAGCAGTGATGTGGACATTGTACTGGACCGTTGTCACGAAGAGGGAGCTGAGCCGGAAGGCAAAGCTCTCAATTTACCAGTCAGTCTTGGTCCCAACCCTCACCTGTGGTCATGAGCTTTGGGTAGTGCCCGAAAGGGTGAGATCGTGGATACAAGCGGCTGAAATGAGTTTCCTCTCTAGGGTGTCTGGGCTCAGCCTTAGAGATAGGGTGAGGAGCTCTGACATCTGGAGGGAGCTCGGAGTAGAGCCAGGAGAAGCCAGTTGAGGTGGTTTGGATGCCTCCTGGGCGCCTTCCTATGGAGGTTTACCGGACACGTCCAGCTGGGAGGAGACCCCGGGTAGACCCAGAACTCTCTGGAGGGACTACATGTCCAATCTGGCCTGGGAACGTCTTGGGATCCCCAGGAGGAGCTGGAGGGCGTTTCTGGAGAGAGGGACGTCTGGAGGGCCCTACTTAGCTTGCTGCCCGGAGCAGCGGCTGAAGGTGAGGGAATTAATTAATTAATTAATTAATCCTGGCATTGGCTCTCTTGGACAGTGATTTAAAAAAAAATGTTTAGATATATTGGATATATCTGTTTTTCTAGTTTTCTGTAGTGTGGATGTGTGTGTTCTTGTAGTGTGGATGTGTGTTCTTGTAGTGTGGATGTGCGTGTTCTTGTAGTGTGGATGTGTGTGTTCTTGTAGTGTGGATGTTTGTGTTCTTGTAGTGTGTGGATGTGTGTGTTCTTGTAGTGTGGATGTGTGTTCTTGTAGTGTGGATGTGCGTGTTCATGTAGTGTGGATGTGTGTTCTTGTAGTGTGGATGTGCGTGTTCTTGTAGTGTGGATGTGTGTGTTTTTGTCGTGTGGATGTGTGTTCTTGTAGTGTGGATGTGTGTGTTCTTGTAGTGTGGATTTGTGTGTTCTTGTAGTGTGGATGTGTGTGTTCTTGTAGCGTGGATGTGTTTTGTAGTGTGGATGTGTGTGTTCTTGTAGTGTGGATGTGTGTTCTTGTAGTGTGGATGTGAGTGTTTTTGTAGTGTGGATGTGTGTTCTTGTAGTGTGGATGTGCGTGTTCTTGTAGTGTGGATGTGTGTGTTCTTGTAGTGTGGATGTGTGTGTTCTTGTAGTGTGGATGTGCGTGTTCTTGTAGTGTGGATGTGTGTTCTTGTAGTGTGGATGTGCGTGTTCTTGTAGTGTGGATGAGTGTGTTCTTGTAGTGTGGATGTGTGTGTTCTTGTGCTGTGGATGTGTGTTATTGTAGTGTGGATGTGCGTGTTCTTGTCGTGTGAATGTGTGTTCTTGTAGTGTGG
>NC_079222.1:3711525-3729025 GCF_029633865.1 Lampris incognitus
CTCTTATTTCATATTTTTGAGCTAATCCCTCTATTAAGAGACACTTTCGGTTTCATCATTTAAAGCACAAATTTTGGTTTAAACACTTTAAAGGACAGCGTAATAAATTCAGATAGTTAAGTTTAACCTAATCTTTTGTTTTCTCATTCTGTGTATAGATTGTTTGCCCTGGAGTACGGGGGCGCCCCTACTCCAGGGCATTAGCAATTCCTCAAAATCCGTCATCTCCCTATATCTAGCTAGCTAGCTAGATATAGGGAGGGATGGATGGTGCTAACCTAGGATTTAGGTCAGGAGCTCACCACACTTCAGGTAGTCACCATGCTGATGGACAAACATCCTGAAGGCCAACTTGCCATACCTGTGGTGGCTCATATAGGATCAGAGAGCCAAGCCAGATAGGTGAAAACACACCTCCTGTCGTAGGTACCGGGGCTAATTGCATTAGGGGGCGCAGACCTAGATCTGGTGTTCTTCCAGACGTCCGGGGCAGGCCTACACTAATTACACCCCTAAGGTAAATGGGACAGACAGTAGTCAGCTATTATCAGAGACAGGAGTTATACATTTGAGAGGGGCTGGATGGAGTCTAACAGCTCGTGTGTGTGCACGTGTGTGCACGTGTAGGTATGTGTTTGTGTGTGTGTTCAGGTATTTGCAGATGCCTGCACATGTGTCTCTGTTATCTGTGTTTGTGAATGTGTTACTGCATTCCTCTTCATATGCATCTCTAATTTCATGCAGATGTGTTCCTCAACATGCTTCTGTCTGTGAGCTGCAAATGCTTAAAGCGCACAAATATACAGCCTTGCAGAGCAGCACACGTGTGCACACACACACACGCACACACACACACACACACACACACACACACACACACACACACACACACACACACACTCGCACAAATTTGCTTGTGTTTGCAGGGCTGTAGTGTGCTAGAGGATACATATGCTAAGTTATTCCCGAGGAGTTAGGTTAAAAGCAGAGGAACAGAGTACAGAACAGAGGAGGTTAAAGAGAGGGACAGAGTACAGAACAGAGGAGGTTAAAGAGAGGGACAGAGTACAGAACAGAGGAGGTTACAGAGGGACAGAGTACAGAATAGAGGAGGTAAAAGAGAGGAACAGAGTACAGAATAGAGGAGGTAAAAGAGAGGGACAGAGTACAGAACAGAGGAGGTTAAAGAGAGGGACAGAGTACAGAACAGAGGAGGTAAAAGAGAGGAACAGAGTACAGAACAGAGGAGGTAAAAGAGAGGGACAGAGTACAGAACAGAGGAGGTAAAAGAGAGGGACAGAGTACAGAACAGAGGAGGTTAAAGAGAGGGACAGAGTACAGAACAGAGGAGGTTAAAGAGAGGGACAGAGTACAGAATAGAGGAGGTAAAAGAGAGGAACAGAGTACAGAATAGAGGAGGTAAAAGAGAGGGACAGAGTACAGAACAGAGGAGGTAAAAGAGAGGGACAGAGTACAGAACAGAGGAGGTTAAAGAGAGGAACAGAGTATAGAATAGAGGAGGTAAAAGAGAGGAACAGAGTATAGAATAGAGGAGGTAAAAGAGAGGGACAGAGTACAGAACAGAGGAGGTAAAAGAGAGGAACAGAGTACAGAACAGAGGAGGTAAAAGAGAGGGACAGAGTACAGAACAGAGGAGGTAAAAGAGAGGGACAGAGTACAGAACAGAGGAGGTTAAAGAGAGGGACAGAGTACAGAACAGAGGAGGTTAAAGAGAGGGACAGAGTACAGAACAGAGGAGGTAAAAGAGAGGAACAGAGTACAGAATAGAGGAGGTAAAAGAGAGGAACAGAGTACAGAATAGAGGAGGTAAAAGAGAGGGACAGAGTACAGAATAGAGGAGGTAAAAGAGAGGAACAGAGTATAGAATAGAGGAGGTAAAAGAGAGGAACAGAGTATAGAATAGAGGAGGTAAAAGAGAGGGACAGAGTACAGAACAGAGGAGGTAAAAGAGAGGAACAGAGTACAGAACAGAGGAGGTAAAAGAGAGGGACAGAGTACAGAACAGAGGAGGTAAAAGAGAGGGACAGAGTACAGAACAGAGGAGGTAAAAGAGAGGGACAGAGTACAGAACAGAGGAGGTTAAAGAGAGGGACAGGGTACAGAACAGAGGAGGTTAAAGAGAGGGACAGAGTACAGAATAGAGGAGGTAAAAGAGAGGAACAGAGTACAGAATAGAGGAGGTAAAAGAGAGGGACAGAGTACAGAACAGAGGAGGTTAAAGAGAGGGACAGAGTACAGAACAGAGGAGGTTAAAGAGAGGGACAGAGTACAGAATAGAGGAGGTAAAAGAGAGGAACAGGGTACAGAATAGAGGAGGTAAAAGAGAGGGACAGAGTACAGACTAGTGGAGGTAAAAGAGAGGAACAGAGTACAGAATAGAGGAGGTAAAAGAGAGGAACAGAGTATAGAATAGAGGAGGTAAAAGAGAGGGACAGAGTACAGAACAGAGGAGGTAAAAGAGGGACAGAGTACAGAATAGAGGAGGTAAAAGAGAGGGACAGAGTACAGAATAGAGGAGGTAAAAGAGAGGAACAGAGTATATAATAGAGGAGGTAAAAGAGAGGAACAGAGCACAGAATAGAGGAGGTAAAAGAGAGGGACAGAGTACAGAACAGAGGAGGTAAAAGAGAGGGACAGAGTACAGAATAGAGGAGATAAAAGAGAGGGACAGAGTACAGAATAGAGGAGGTAAAAGAGAGGGACAGAGTACAGAACAGAGGAGGTAAAAGAGAGGGACAGAGTACAGAATAGAGGAGGTAAAAGAGAGGGACAGAGTACAGAATAGAGGAGGTAAAAGAGAGGGACAGAGTACAGAATAGAGGAGATAAAAGAGAGGGACAGAGTACAGAATAGAGGAGATAAAAGAGGGGGACAGAGTACAGAACAGAGGAGGTAAAAGAGAGGGACAGAGTACAGAATAGAGGAGGTAAAAGAGAGGGACAGAGTACAGAATAGAGGAGGTAAAAGAGAGGGACAGAGTACAGAATAGAGGAGGTAAAAGAGAGGGACAGAGTATAGAATAGAGGAGGTAAAAGAGAGGGACAGAGTACAGAACAGAGGAGGTAAAAGAGAGGGACAGAGTACAGAATAGAGGAGGTAAAAGAGAGGGACAGAGTACAGAATAGAGGAGGTTAAAGAGAGGGACAGAGTACAGAATAGAGGAGGTAAAAGAGAGGGACAGAGTACAGAATAGAGGAGGTAAAAGAGAGGGACAGAGTATAGAATAGAGGAGGTAAAAGAGAGGGACAGAGTACAGAATAGAGGAGGTAAAAGAGAGGGACAGAGTATAGAATAGAGGAGGTAAATGAGAGGGACAGAGTACAGAATAGAGGAGGTAAAAGAGAGGGACAGAGTACAGAATAGAGGAGGTAAAAGAGAGGGACAGAGTACAGAATAGAGGAGGTAAAAGAGAGGGACAGAGTACAGAATAGAGGAGGTAAAAGAGAGGGACAGAGTACAGAATAGAGGAGGTAAAAGAGAGGGACAGAGTACAGAATAGAGGAGGTAAAAGAGGGGGACAGAGTACAGAATAGAGGAGGTAAAAGAGAGGAACAGAGTACAGAATAGAGGAGGTAAAAGAGAGGGACAGAGTACAGAATAGAGGAGGTAAAAGAGAGGGACAGAGTACAGAATAGAGGAGGTAAAAGAGAGGGACAGAGTACAGAATAGAGGAGGTAAAAGAAACAGATGTTCGTTTGTAAAAATGGAAATCCATCATGGTACAAGTTGTTCTCACCCTCTGTGTGTGAGACAGGGAGACAGACTGTGTGTGTGTGTGTGTGTGTGTGTGTGTGTGTGTGTGTGTGTGTGTGTGTGTGTGTGTGTGTGTGTGTGTGTGTGTGTGTGTGTGTGTGTGTGTGTGTGTGGAGGGGGCGTTGAATAACCAGCAAATCCGTCTGACATGACAAAAGGTGTCATTAGAAAACAGATCACACAGATTAGTTTGTGGAGCTGGATATTCTCATGCAGCATGACCTCTGCCTCACACTCTAGTGTCTTACACACACACACACACACACACACACACACACACACACACACACACACACACACACACACACACACACAAACACACACACACACTTAGATGGACACACATTTACAGGGAAATATACAAAAACAGACGCACGCATGCGCACACATACACAAACATGCACACACAAACACACTCACGCGCACTGGCACATGTATAAGCGCACGCGCAAAACACACACGCACACAACCACACACACACACACACACACACACACACACACACAGACACACACACAGCGCAGGAGCACAGTGTGTTTGGGCTCCGTCAGACCTGCATTCCTTCCTTTGTGAGCTGGAGTGCCAGAAGGCCAGTGGCCTCCCTGTTTTTGACATTCCTTCATTTTATATGTCTGCTCATTGTTAATTAGTTTGAATGTTTTCATTGCCTAGTTAATTAGCATAGCTTTACAGTGCGGTGCCACCTGGCTAAGGCAGCCTGACCGTTTCCCATGCTGGTCCTGGTCCTGGTCCAGGCCAGAGATCAGCAGGACGCTGTGTCTCACAGACACTAGCTACACGGTCTAATGGATGACCAGCTCTGCTCCATTACTCATACTCTGCCCCTCAAAGGCACCACTCCCTACGCCCACCGAGGGCAGGTAGTGCTGATGGGGAGGGCAGATACTGAATGAAAAACTGGATTTCACCACCTTCAGTTCATCTTTCAGTGCAAAGGGAGTCGAGTCTTTATGAAGGGGCCTTTGTTTTGCCAAAGAAGTTCTCAAGTTAAACATCAATATTTAAGAAAAAAAATGACACTAATTTGGGGATGAAGCTATTTTCCAGATACAAGGGCAAATGAAGCGATGTAGCACAGTCTCACCTGTCTATTACGGAACATGTGACTCATCCAGTCAAGAATTAATGAAGCAACATTGCCTCACCTGAAACAGGAAGTCATTTGAAGGTTTGAGTGTTTCAGCAATCCAACCCAGCCACTGAGGATGCACAAGCCCGTACACTCTTAGTGCCGGTCCCGGGCCCAGATAAATGAGGAGGGTTGCGTCAGGAAGGGCATCTGGTGTAAGACCTTTCCCATATCATAAATCTGATTTCCATACCGCTCAAGGCCCGAGTTACCAACGAGCGCCAACAAGATGCTGCCAGTGGAGACTCTGCTTGGGCAAAGGAGAAGCAGAGGAGGGAGGCATGTCCAGAGGCAGCGAGAGAGGAGGAAGGGTAGGAGTGTGGAGGTGAGAGTCGGCACTTTGAATACTCTGGCTGATACGATGGAGAGAAGAAAGGTTTGTGTGCAAGAGACCAGGTGGAAGGGGAGTAAGGCCAGGAGCATCAGAGGTGGATCCAAACTCTTCTACCATGGTGCGAATGGGAGGAGAAATGGGGTAGGGGTAATTCTGAAGGAAGAGTATGTCAAGAGTGTGTTGGAGGTGAAGAGGGTGTCAGACAGAGTGATGAGTATGAAGCTGGAAATGGAAGATGTGATGATGAATATTATCATATGCCCCGCAAGTTGGGTGTGGGATGGAGGAGAAAGAGGAGTTGGACGACGTGGTGGAGAGGGTACCCAAGAAAGAATGGTGATTCAATGGACATATTGGTGAAGGGAACAGAGGTGATGAGGAGGTGATGAGGAGGCATGGTGTCAAGGAGAGGAATGTGGAAGGACAGATGGTGGTGGATTTTGCCAAAAGGATGGAAATGGCTGTGGTGAAAACATGTTTCAAGAAGAGGGAGGAGCACAGGGTGACGTACAAGAGTGGAGGGAGGTGTGCACAGGTGGACTCTAGGTTATAGAGGGGGCGCGATCTGAAAGGGATTGGAGACTGCAAGGTGGTGACAGGGGAGAACGTAGCTAGGCAGCATCGGATGGTGGTCTGTAGGATGACTTTGGAGACCAAGAAGAGGAAGAAAGCGAAGGCAGAGCCAAGGATCACATTTTGGAAGTTGAGGAAGGCTTCGCGTGGTCGAACCCGGAGTAAAACGTTTCAGGCAGCTGAAATAACACAAAACTAACATCCCTGACGAGAAAGATAAAAGAAGAAGAAAAGACAACGGGGCGTCCGGGTGGCGTGGCGGTCTATTCTGTTGCCTACCAACACGGGGATCAAAGGTTCGAACCCCCGTGTTACCTCCGGCTTGGTCGGGCGTCCCTACAGACACAGTTGGCCGTGTCTGCGGGTGGGAAGCCGGATGTGTGTATGTGTCCTGGTCGCTGCACTAGCGCCTCCTCTGGTCGGTCGGGGCGCCTGTTTGGGGGAACTGGGGGGGGGGGTAGCATGATCCTCCCACACGTTACGTCCCCCTGGTGAAACTCCTCACTGTCAGGTGAAAAGAAGCGGCTGGTGACTCCCCCTGTATGGGAGGAGGCATGTGGTAGTCTGCAGCCCTCCCCGGGTCAGCAGAGGGGGTGGAGCAGAGACCGGGACGGCTCGGAAGAGTGGGGTAGTTGGCCGGATACAATCGGGGAGAAAAAAGGTTGGGGGAAATTCACAAATCGTCCAACAAAATTACATTTTATACATCACTCTGGAATATAAGTCGCAGGACCAGCCAGCGGAGTAAAAAACACAGCATCTTGTAGTCGAGGAACCACGGCATCTTATAGGGCCACTGGATAAGAGTGTCAGACAGGCTTCATCAGGTCCAGTTCAACTCAGTGATCTAAGCCACATATTTGGAAGTGAAAACAAAAGTGAAAGTTAGAAGTTATTACTTGAAACGTCCAATATTATCAATGGTAAGTTGCATTGCTGAGCTACTTCCTGGCTCACCTTGCAGGAATGAGCGGCCGATACTCACCGAAGGCCGTCGTAACCATCCATCAGCTACCCAGCCAGCGTGACGCAGCTCATATGGGAAATCATATGCACAGTGCAGCCCAGACACCAGGCTTTCACAGGGTCGAATGAAAGGGCCTTGCATGTAGTGTAGCAAATGGCTGAATGAATATGTGCTTTGGACACGAGGGTAACCTCGGTACACCCCTACAAATAAACAGTGCCTTGAAAATATGCAGCTGCTTCCCAGGAAAAGTAGACCTCCGTTAACCAACGCTGCCAAGTTTCCCAAGCAATGCAGCTGTAAGTGCTCCGGATGACTGAAGTGACCGGCCGGGGGTGGCCGGAGAGGTTTAGAGTCGTGCTCTAAGCTGCTCAGTACTGAGTTGGGACGTGCAGGCGTTGTGGTCTCTCGTGTCCAGTTAGTGTCCAGAACTTCGTCCGTTTCTTCAGACGAGTCCAGGCAGCCGGCACAGGGCACATGGCGACGCTCCCGTCGGTTTTTTTCCATACTCGGTCTGAACCCAGTCGATAATCCGCACTCACGGAGGAGAGCGAGGGTGGATATTTGTCTTGGCCTCCGGTGTGTCAGGGAGAAAATTAGCCGTGTGTTAGAGTAACAGCACATGTCAGGAGCCCCGCGGGGATAAACATGTCCGCCCTGCGAGAGGAGGATGAGAGGCTTGGATGAAGCAAGACCTGCTGGGTGGAGGTGTGTGTGTGTGTGTGTGTGTACGGGGGGAGGGGGGGGTACACCTCAATGTCTTGGCAGTTCGGTACAGCCAGTACTCAGGGTCAAAGGTCAAATACTTCCTTGTTGTAATGCCCCTCTTTGCAGGGCTTTCCCTGTTCTCCTTGCTAAGAGCAGCACAGGTACAGGACTCGGTCCTCGCCGGCTGAAGGACACTCCAGCGCAGCGTCGAGTCCTCGACAACGTGTCCTTCCCCTGCCCCAGCCGTCACCCTGCGAAAACGACTCTTTGCTTCCTGTCGAACTCACATCCCACCGGCAAGGTCGTGAAATCTTCTCAGTGCTTGACACCCCCCACCTCCACCCCCCACCCCCACCCCCGGAACTCAACACGATCTGTTCGTACGATCCGCTCACAGGAAGCAGCGTCAGTAAATAATCAGATCCGTAATGCGGTCAGGCAGGTTGTACGGACCTGGGCGAGCTGGGTTTCCTGTCTCCACCGTGGGCCATAAACCAGCCTTCTGACATCTGTCCTCAGGTTTACACCCCGGCTGCTGCTGCCGGTGCCCCGCCGCCACGGGGCAGGCGGATGATTCATGGGGCAAAATTAGAGAGAACGCAAAAGAAATACCCCAAAGACACATGCAGAGGTCATCCAGTTCCTCGTTCTTGTGCAGGGTCTGCTCGGCACCAGAGGAGGCCCAGAGGCCGGCCTGATGAAGCCACGGGCAAACTGCTGGCCGAGGCGGAACCGTTTGCATTCGGTGGGACTTGTTGGGCGCGTGCGAGGGTCCGGTGGGACCTGTTTCTTTAGTCTGCCGCCGCTGCCTCGTGCACTTCCAGTCGTGGCGTTGGCCAACGGCAGAGGCCCTGTTGCTAAGAGAGGACTCATCACCGAGGCCTTGAAGCCCGCCACCCACCGCAGTCGGCCGCAATCAGAGGATCAAATCAGAGGATCGTCTCCCAAGTCAGTGCTGGCGAAGGCTCCGGATCCTTTCATCCACCGACACGAAGCACAGACTGAATATCAAGGCCTCAAAGAGGCTGCTGACCCCTCGTCAGGACAAGCATGTAATGAGAACGTGGCTGTTTTGGAGTCGACCCCTGCGAGAGGTCTTTCCTGCCAAATACGTGAGGCCAGCACCGGGGTCACGCCTTTCCTCGTGATTTATGTTCGTCTTTATCAGATATAATGAGTGTTCTCACAATTAGGTGGAGCCAGGCTGCCAGGAGCCAGCTCCGTGTCAGTGCTGACCTGCATGGACACAGCTGCCTTTTAACGACGGCGGCGGGCGGGCGGGCGGGCGGGCGGGCGAGCCAGGCCGTCTTGTTTTAATGGCCGCGTGTCACAGCCGCGCTACGCCCTCTCTGGTCAGAATAGCTTTCACCTCGCCGCCAACACCAAGCAGCGGCTCCACTCTCCACCCTGCATCCTCCAACCCTTTGAGGTTTGACTAGTCTGGTAAATGGCCTGCCTGCAGGTGGAAATGGTGCTACTAAAAGAGACACAAAGTGGGGACGTATCACCGCGTGTCTGTCCACATGTAGATCTTATCGGAGCTGGAGCAGGACAGCGACAGAGTGGGCAGAACCCCAGTTTTACACAGCGGTTGTAGCTTAAGTCTGCTACCCCGGAAGGGGTAGCATGCATGTATGTACTGGCTCCGGGGAGCCTGGGCACCGTACAGTCCAACAGGCACCGCCTCTCACGGCTGTGCTAGCGGGTCCTGGAGGGACGCAGGATATAGCTGGGAGTGTCGTTAAGTTGCACCTCCATGTTCAGTGTGCAACTGTTTATTAGCGCGTCGACAAGCAGCTGTTGTTCACCGGCTCTGCGGGCGCCAGAGGAGCAGGAGCAGGAGCCAGAGGAGCAGGAGCAGGAGCCAGGAGCGAATTCCCCCGTCTCCTCCGCTGAAAGAAAACACGCCTTCGTTGCCCGGTCTGCACTCGCTTCCACGGCCTCCGCCACGGTCGGCAGCAGCCACACGCCGCCATGCGGCCCTGGGGAGGCAGCGCCTCGGCTGGCGGGCGGAGGCCATCTTAACTGCCAGTGATTTCCGGAAATGATCCGGAAGCACGGCTGTTCGGGATTGACGCAATGACGCCCCCATGGTACGCCAAGGCCTCGCGGTGGACTCGGTTAAACAAGTGAAACAAGAGATCAGATGTTTCTTAATTTATTAAACTATTTATTAATTATCTAATTATTATAACATAATTATCAATTATATTAGTTATATAATTATTTTGTTAATTAGTTAATTTTATTTTATTATAACTATCATTAAGTATTAATAATAATTACATAATATTAATATAATAATTCATAGCAATTATCCTTTTTTCTTTTTTTTTTATAAATGTATTTCTAGTGTTTCCCCTTATCCCACCCGATTAACCCAATGGCATACGGCCGGAACTCTTGTGGAATAACTCTCCCCTGGCTCACGTTTCCACAGGAAGGAGATAGTCGTAACACCAGCTTCCTTCAGACTCGTGTCGGCTGCTCTCGCCATTTTGCGTCACCCTCAGGCCGCGAAGGAGGCGTAGGGAGAATGCTTTCGGTTGCTTGGCTGCAGGCGCCCGGATGGGCCAGAGGGGTCGCTGGAGAACGACGAGTCCCCGAACACTACACCGATCTACACCCACTATCCCTCGGGTAAGGGTGGCTTAATGAAGGCCTGACCCCGTGGACGCTCTGGCCGGGACCGGTTACGACGAGTCTGGGATACGAACCTCCCAGCCAGGTGACGAGCGGACTGCAAGAACGGCGGTTTAGTCCGCTCGGCCATCGGAGCGGCTGCCATTAGCCTTAATAATTATTATTTATTGATTATTTATTCGTTGTTTTTTTTACGTATTAATTTATTTAATGTTTATTATTAAGAGATTAGGATGCTGCATTCATATATTGCTGCAGAAAGAGTCCATCCAGAGCTTTTCAGCTAATAACCAAATTTATGATATACGGGTTGTGCAGGCTCGTGAGCTAATGTAGTGGATAAAAACCTTTATAAATCCATTTAATTCGTCACATCCGTCTTGTTTGTCTTTGTCTGTCGTAAATAAACATCATTGTGCAGGACTCCGTGGTTTCCATTGTCAACTGAAAACGTGCCTCGTGCGTCACACGTCCCTGATTTATGGGTGGTGTTTGAAGACCGTCAGCCTTAATCCGGAAAACTACACGGCAGCAGGATTTGGGATTTAGTTTTTACAGTTTGCAACTGGGTTTCTCTGAAATACCTTTTGAATTACTCCTCAGTCATTAGGTCATAATATGTTCGGTTTAATGTTGGTCTGTCAGTCACGTGACAATAATAATCAACTTTATTATTCAGCATTTTCCAAAACGGATGTACTGCAGCGAATTTGGGGGGCAGTCTGGGAGATCGTCGCCATGGCCGGGACGCGAACCTGTGTTTCCCGCTCCGCAAGCGACAACGTTAACCAGTCGACTAAAGGGTCCGATCCGTTAGTCCGGGACCAACGTGTCTACTTATCCATGCACGTTACAGTACGAAGCGCCTCACGTGGTCGAACCCGGATTAAAACGGTTCAGGCGGCTGAAGTAACACAAAACTAACATCCCCGACGAGAAAGATCAATGAAGAAGAAAAGACAACGGGCCGTCTATTCCACTGCCTACCAACACGGGGATCACCGGTTCGAACCCCCGTGTTACCTCCGGCTTGGTCGGGCGTCCCTGCAGACACAGTTGGCCGTGTCTGCGGGTGGGAAGCCGGATGTGGGTATGTGTCCTGGTCGCTGCACTAGCGCCTCCTCTGGTCAGTTGGAGCACCTGTTCGGGGGGAACTGGCGGGAATACCGTGATCCTCCCACGTGCTACGTCCCCCTGGTGAAACTCCTCACTGTCAGGTGAAAAGAAGCGGCTGGTGACTCCACATGTATGGGAGGAGGCATGTGGTGGTCTGCAGCCCTCCCCGGACCAGCGTAGGGGGGTGGAGTAGAGACCGGAAAAGTGGTGTAGTTGGCCGGATACAATTGGGGAGAAAAAAGGTTGGGGGGGAAATTCACAAAAAAAGAAAAAGAGAGAGACACCACCAGTAATAATAAAGCAAGGAAGAAAAAGATGCCACTGATCCTGCGAGTCTCGGATCCTCGGGCAGGGACTTGCAGATCTGAGGAGTCCAGACGGCCAAAGGCGGGTCACCTTTAGTCTGGAGTTGGGACAGAGGAACCGCCAGCAGAGCCCCGCCAGCAGAGCCCTCCTGAGCATCTGAGGCCGGACTGGGGCTGAGCCATGCCAGGCTTCCCATGGGACCAGTGAAGACAGGCCGGGATACACGCTAGTTTTCAGCGGAAACCAAAATAAAATCCTCTCCGGGTGAACTCGGGGACACGGGGTCCTGGTCTGTCAGTGTGGTCTAGTTGATTGTGTATTAGACAGGGACAACGCAGAGTCTTACAGCTGCACCAGAGTTAGCCGGCGGCTAGTCTGCACCTGCAGCCCTGGGAGGGCAAACAACCATTAACACAGAAGGAAAAATACAACAACACATCAGAAAACTACTGGACAGGTAGACAAACAACCAGTCAAGACAAAATGAAAACACAACAACACATCAGAAAACTACTGGACAGGCAGACAAAGAACAGTCAAGACAAAATGAAAACACAACAACACATCAGAAAACTACTGGACAGGCAGACAAAGAACAGTCAAGACAAAATGAAAACACAACAACACATCAGAAAACTACTGGACAGGCAGACAAACAACCAGTCAAGACAAAATAAAAACACGACAACCCATCAGAAAACTACTGGACAGGCAGACAAACAACCAGTCAAGACAAAATGAAAACACAACAACCCATCAGAAAACTACTGGACAGGCAGACAAAGAACAGTCAAGACAAAATAAAAACACAACAACACATCAGAAAACTACTGGACAGGCAGACAAAGAACAGTCAAGACAAAATGAAAACACAACAACACATCAGAAAACTACTGGACAGGCAGACAAACAACCAGTCAAGACAAAATAAAAACACGACAACCCATCAGAAAACTACTGGACAGGTAGACAAACAACCAGTCAAGACAAAATGAAAACACAACAACACATCAGAAAACTACTGGACAGGCAGACAAACAACCAGTCAAGACAAAATAAAAACACGACAACCCATCAGAAAACTACTGGACAGGTAGACAAACAACCAGTCAAGACAAAATGAAAACACGACAACCCATCAGAAAACTACTGGACAGGCAGACAAAGAACAGTCAAGACAAAATGAAAACACAACAACACATCAGAAAACTACTGGACAGGCAGACAAACAACCAGTCAAGACAAAATAAAAACACGACAACCCATCAGAAAACTACTGGACAGGTAGACAAACAACCAGTCAAGACAAAATGAAAACACAACAACACATCAGAAAACTACTGGACAGGCAGACAAAGAACAGTCAAGACAAAATGAAAACACAACAACACATCAGAAAACTACTGGACAGGTAGACAAACAACCAGTAACACAGAAGGAAAAACACAACAACACATCAGAAAACTACTGGACAGGCAGACAAAGAACAGTCAAGACAAAATGAAAACACGACAACCCATCAGAAAACTACTGGACAGGCAGACAAAGAACAGTCAAGACAAAATAAAACACAACAACACATCAGAAAACTACTGGACAGGCAGACAAAGAACAGTCAAGACAAAATAAAACACAACAACACATCAGAAAACTACTGGACAGGCAGACAAAGAACAGTCAAGACAAAATGAAAACACGACAACCCATCAGAAAACTACTGGACAGGCAGACAAAGAACAGTCAAGACAAAATAAAACACAACAACACATCAGAAAACTACTGGACAGGCAGACAAAGAACAGTCAAGACAAAATAAAACACAACAACACATCAGAAAACTACTGGACAGGCAGACAAAGAACAGTCAAGACAAAATGAAAACACAACAACCCATCAGAAAACTACTGGACAGGTAGACAAACAACCAGTCAAGACAAAATGAAAACACGACAACCCATCAGAAAACCAGTCTCGGAGTTCTAAATACGGTCTGGTCTATTTAAGACAGGGGATATAAATAGAAACCTGGCCTATATGACAACAACAACACAATGAATATGGATTTCATCTGTTCAGCAACAATACATATAGTAATTAGTAATCTGACCTGAAACATCAATAAATAACAATCTGACCTAAGCTGTGACCCCAGCGCTAACGATCAGTCCAACCGGTTTGGGGTAAACAGACACATCAGAGTCTGCACGAGGGAGCTAATTAGTCAAAAACACAAACAAAATCCACCTTACAAACTGAACAAAACGATGATGCTGTGTACCTGCTACATGGCCCAGGGACGAGCTGGGACAGGACCGGGGCGAGCTGGGACAGGACAGGGGCGAGCTGGGACAGGACCGGGGCGAGCTGGGACAGGACCGGGGCGAGCTGGACAGGGGGAAGCTAGGACAGGACCAGGGCGAGCTGAGACAGGACCGGGGCGAGCTGGGACAGGAAAAGGGCGAGCTGGGACAGGACAGGGGCGAGCTGGGACAGGACAGGGGCGAGCTGGGACAGGACAGGGGCAAGCTGGGACAGGACATGGGGAAGCTGGGACAGGACCGGGGGAAGCTGGGACAGGACAGGGGCGAGCTGGGACAGGACAGGAGGAAGCTGGGACAGGACAGGGGGAAGCTGGGACAGGACAGAGGGAAGCTGGAACAGGACAGGGGCAAGCTGGGACAGGACATGGGGAAGCTGGGACAGGACCGGGGGAAGCTGGGACAGGACAGGGCAAGCTGGGACAGGGGGAAGCTGGGACAGGACAGAGGGAAGCTGGGACAGGACAGGGGAAGCTGGGACAGGACCGGGGCGAGCTGGGACAGGACAGGGACAAGCTGGGACAGGACCGGGGCGAGCTGGGACAGGACAGGGGGAAGCTAGGACAGGACCGGGGCGAGCTGGGACAGGACAGGAGGAAGCTGGGACAGGACAGGGGAAGCTGGGACAGGACAGGGGCGAGCTGGGACAGGACATGGGGAAGCTGGGACAGGACCGGGGCAAGCTGGGACAGGACAGGGCAAGCTGGGACAGGACAGGGGGAAGCTGGGACAGGACAGAGGGAAGCTGGAACAGGACAGGGGAAGCTGGGACAGGACCGGGGCAAGCTGGGACAGGACAGGGACAAGCTGGGACAGGACCGGGGCGAGCTGGGACAGGACAGGGGAAGCTGGGACAGGACCGGGGCGAGCTGGGACAGGACAGGGGGGAAGCTGGGACAGGACCGGGGCGAGCTGGGACAGGACGGGGGCGAGCTGGGACAGGAAAAGGGCGAGCTGGGACAGGACAGGGGCGAGCTGGGACAGGACAGGGGCGAGCTGGGACAGGACAGGGGCGAGCTGGGACAGGACAGGGGGAAGCTGGGACAGGAGAGAGGGAAGCTGGAACAGGACAAGGGGAAGCTGGGACAGGACCGGGGCAAGCTGGGACAGGACAGGGGGAAGCTGGGACAGAACAGGGGGAAGCTGAGACAGAACAGGGGGAAGCTGGGACAGGACCGGGGCAAGTTGGGACAGGACTGGGGCAAGCTGGACAGGGGAAACTGGGACAGGACAGGGGGAAGCTGGGACAGGACAGGGGAAGCTGGGACAGGACAGGGGGAAGCTGGGACAGGACCGGGGCGAGCTGGGACAGGACAGGGGGGAGGCTGGGACAGGACCGGGGCAAGCTGGGACAGGACCGGGGCGAGCTGGGACAGGACCGGGGCGAGCTGGACAGGGGGAAGCTAGGACAGGACCGGGACGAGCTGAGACAGGACCGGGGCGAGCTGGGACAGGACCGGGGCGAGCTGGGACAGGACCGGGGCGAGCTGGACAGGGGGAAGCTAGGACAGGACCGGGGCGAGCTGAGACAGGACCGGGGCGAGCTGGGACAGGACAGGGGCAAGCTGGGACAGGACCGGGGCAAGCTGGGACAGGACCGGGGCAAGCTGGACAGGACAGGGGGAAACTGGGACAGGACCGGGGCAAGCTGGACAGGACAGGGGGAAGCTGGGACAGGACCGGGGCGAGCTGAGACAGGACCGGGGCAAGCTGGGACAGGACCGGGGCAAGCTGGACAGGGGAAGCTGGGACAGGACCGGGGAAGCTGGGACAGGACAGGGGGAAGCTGGGACAGGACAGGGGGAAGCTGGGACAGGACCGGGGCAAGTGGGACAGGGGAAGCTGGGACAGAACAGGGGGAAGCTGGGACAGAACAGGGGGAAGCTGGGACAGGACCGGGGCAAGCTGGGACAGGACCGGGGCAAGCTGAACAGGGGGAAGCTGGGACAGGACAGAGGGAAGCTGGGACAGGACAGGGGGAAGCTGGGACAGGACAGGGGGAAGCTGGGACAGGACAGGGGCAAGCTGGGACAGAACAGGGGGAAGCTGGACAGGGGAAGCTGGGACAGGACAGGGGGAAGCTGGGACAGGACAGGGGGAAGCTGGGACAGGACAGGGGGAAGCTGGGACAGGACCAGGGCAAGCTGGACAGGGGGAAGCTGGGACAGGGCTGGGGCAAGCTGGGACAGGACCAGGGCAAGCTGGACAGGGGGAAGCTGGGACAGGACAGGGGGAAGCTGGGACAGGACCAGGGCAAGCTGGACAGGGGACGCTGGGACAGGACAGGGGGACGCTGGGACAGGACAGGGGCAAGCTGGGACAGGACAGGGGGAAGCTGGACAGGGGAAGCTGGGACAGGACAGGGGGAAGCTGGACAGGGGAAGCTGGGACAGGACAGGGGGAAGCTGGACAGGACAGGGGCAAGCTGGGACAGGACAGAGGGAAGCTGGGACAGGACAGGGGCAAGCTGGGACAGGACAGGGGCAAGCTGGGACAGGACAGGGGGGAAGCTGGGACAGGACTGGGGCGAGCTGGGACAGGACCAGGGCAAGCTGGACAGGGGAAGCTGGGACAGGACAGGGGGACGCTGGGACAGGACAGGGGGAAGCTGGGACAGGACAGGGGGGAAGCTGGGACAGGACAGGGGCAAGCTGGGACAGGACAGGGGGGAAGCTGGGACAGGACTGGGGCAAGCTGGACAGGGGGAAGCTGGGACAGGACAGGGGGGAAGCTGGGACAGGACCAGGGCAAGCTGGACAGGGGGAAGCTGGGACAGGACAGGGGGACGCTGGGACAGGACAGGGGGAAGCCCGTGTATTATCTTCATGAGCTAATTAGTATCTCATGCCTCTGCGTTGGGCTCCCAGGATGCATCATTGCATGGTACCCACAGAGCCAGACCTCCTGAAAAACTGGGGCCACTTAGGGACACACACACACACACACACACACACACACACACACACACACACACACACACACACACACACACACACACACACACACACACACACACACACACACACACAGATGTTGGCGAGACAGACATTTCCCTGCCGTTCCGCCACAAACCGCAGCAGCCCAGCGAACCCTGAGCGGAAGAGGAGGAGCCAGAGAATCTCAGAGATGGCAGCTCGGCTCCACCAATCGGCAAGACACACATCTCCTTCCTCCGCTTGTCATCAAGGATTTCTCTGGAAGAAGAAGAGAGTGGGGGGGGGGAGTACATGTGGCTGTGATTATGAACTCCGGCTTTGTTCTTCTCTGAAAAAATAGAAAGTCAATATTCATATGTGAATAGAAATAGACCGCAATAAAAACTCGGATGGTGGGGGGGGCCCGGGGGGGGGCGTGACATTTCCTCCCTCTCGTGCGCGGATGAATATGACCCGGGGCGTTATTAGCCGTATCCAATTAAACGGGTGTGTGATGTCTCGCCTGGCTTTTCATGTAGGGTAACAATGAGTACCAGCGTGGCTCATAACCTCCTCCGTCCTCCTCCGGCCTCCTCCGTCCTCCTGCGGCCTCCTCCGTCTCACATTACCGCTGACTCCAGGCTCAAACAAACCACACTGCGGGGACCGCTCCTGCTGGACTGGCCGGAGCTATCA
>NC_079222.1:3734025-3749025 GCF_029633865.1 Lampris incognitus
CTGTCCCAGCTTCCCCCTGTCCTGTCCCAGCTTCCCCATGTCCTGTCCCAGCGTCCCCATGTCCTGTCCCACCTTCCCCCTGTCCTGTCCCGGCTTCCACCTGTCCTGTCCCAGCTTCCCCATGTCCTGTCCCAGCTTCCCCATGTCCTGTCCCAGCTTCCCCCTGCCCTGTCCCAGCTTCCCCCTGCCCTGTCCCAGCTTCCCCATGTCCTGTCCCAGCTTCCCCCTGTCCTGTCCCAGCTTCCCCCTGCCCTGTCCTAGCTTCCACCTGTCCTGTCCCAGGTGACCCTGCCCTGTCCCAGCTTCCACCTGTCCTGTCCCAGGTGACCCTGCCCTGTCCCAGCTTCTCCCTGTCCTGTCCCAGCTTCTCCCTGTCCTGTCCCAGCTTCCCCCTGTGCTGTCCCAGCTTCCCCCCGTCCTGTCCCAGCTTCTTGTCCTGTCCCAGCTTCCCCCAGTCCTGTCCCAGCTTCCCCCTGTCCTGTCCCAGCTTCCCCCTGTCCTGTCCCAGCTTCCCCCTGTCCTGTCCCAGCTTCCCCCTGCTCTGTCCCAGCTTCCCCCTGTCCTGTCCCAGCTTCCCCATGTCCTGTCCCAGCTTCCCCCTGTCCTGTCCCAGCTTCCCCCTGTCCTGTCCCAGCTTCCCCATGTCCTGTCCCAGCTTCCCCCTGTCCTGTCCCAGCTTCCCCCTGTCCTGTCCCAGCTTCCCCATGTCCTGTCCCAGCTTCCCCCTGTCCTGTCCCAGCTTCCCCCTGTCCTGTCCCAGCTTCCCCATGTCCTGTCCCAGCTTCCCCCTGTGC
Source organism: Lampris incognitus (assembly GCF_029633865.1). Taxonomy (NCBI): domain Eukaryota; kingdom Metazoa; phylum Chordata; class Actinopteri; order Lampriformes; family Lampridae; genus Lampris; species Lampris incognitus. The sequence continues at coordinate 3,734,820 of NC_079222.1, forward strand.
TGTCCCAGCTTCCCCCTGCTCTGTCCCAGCTTCCCCATGTCCTGTCCCAGCTTCCCCATGTCCTGTCCCAGCTTCCCCCTGTGCTGTCCCAGCTTCCCCCTGCTCTGTCCCAGCTTCCCGCTGTCCTGTCCCAGCTTCCCCATGTCCTGTCCCAGCTTCCCCCTGTCCTGTCCCAGCTTCCCCCTGTCCTGTCCCAGCTGCCCCCTGTCCCGTCCCAGCTTCCCCATGTCCTGTCCCAGCTTCCCCATGTCCTGTCCCAGCTTCCTCATGTCCTGTCCCAGATTCCCCCCTGTCCTGTCCCAGCTTCCTCCTGTCCTATCCCAGCTTCCTCCTGCCCTTTCCCAGCTTCCCCCTGTCCTGTCCCAGCTTCCCCCTGCCCTGTACTAGCTTCCACCTGTCCTGTCCCAGGTGACCCTGCCCTGTCCCAGCTTCCACCTGTCCTGTCCCAGGTGACCCTGCCCTGTCCCAGCTTCTCCCTGTCCTGTCCCAGCTTCCCCATGTCCTGTCCCAGCTTCCCCCTGCCCTGTCCCAGCTTCCCCATGTCCTGTCCCAGCTTCCCCATGTCCTGTCCCAGCTTCCTCCTGTCCTATCCCAGCTTCCCCCTGCCTTGTCCCAGCTTCCCCCTGCCTTGTCCCAGCTTCTCCCTGTCCTGTCCCAGCTTCCCCCTGTGCTGTCCCAGCTTCCCCCCGTCCTGTCCCAGCTTCTTGTCCTGTCCCAGCTTCCCCCTGTCCTGTCCCAGCTGCCCCCTGTCCTGTCCCAGCTTCCATCTGTCCTGTCCCAGCTTCCCCATGTCCTGTCCCAGCTTCCCCCTGTCCTGTCCCAGCTTCCCCCCTGTCCTGTCCCAGCTTCCCCCTGCCCTGTCCCAGCTTCCCCCTGTGCTGTCCCAGCTTCCCCCCTGTCCTGTCCCAGCTTCTCCATGTCCTGTCCCAGCTTCCCCCTGTGCTGTCCCAGCTTCCCCCTGCTCTGTCCCAGCTTCCCCATGTCCTGTCCCAGCTTCCCCATGTCCTGTCCCAGCTTCCCCCTGCCCTGTCCCAGCTGCCCCCTGCCCTGTCCCAGCTGCCCCCTGTCCTGTCCCAGCTTCCCCCTGTCCTGTCCCAGCTGCCCCCTGTCCCGTCCCAGCTTCCCCCTGTCCTGTCCCAGCTTCCCCATGTCCTGTCCCAGCTTCCCCCTGCCCTGTCCCAGCTGCCCCCTGTCCTGTCCCAGCTGCCCCCTGCCCAGTCCCAGCTTCTTGTCTTGTCCCAGCTTCCCCCTGTGCTGTCCCAGCTTCTTGTCCAGTCCCAGCTTCCCCCTGTCCTGTCCCAGCTTCCCCCTGTCCTGTCCCAGCTTCCCCCTGTCCAGTCCCAGCTTCTTGTCTTGTCCCAGCTTCCCCCTGTCCTGTCCCAGCTTCCCCCTGTCCTGTCCCAGCTTCCCCCTGTCCTGTCCCAGCTTCCCCCTGTCCAGTCCCAGCTTCTTGTCTTGTCCCAGCTTCCCCATGTCCTGTCCCAGCTTCCCCCTGTGCTGTCCCAGCTTCCCCCCTGTCCAGTCCCAGCTTCCCCCTGTCCAGTCCCAACTTCCCCCTGTCCTGTCCCAGCTTCCCCCTGTCCAGTCCCAGCTGCCCCCTGTCCAGTCCCAGCTGCCCCCTGTCCAGTCCCAGCTTCCCCCTGTCCAGTCCCAACTTCCCCCTGTCCAGTCCCAGCTGCCCCCTGTCCAGTCCCAGCTTCCCCCTGTCCAGTCCCAACTTCCACCTGTCCTGTCCCAGCTGCCCCCTGTCCTGCCCCTGGCCATGCAGCAGGTACACAGCCTCATTGTTTTGCTTAGTTTGTGAGGTTGTTTTTGTTTTTGTTTTGTTTTTGTTTTTTTTTATTAATGTTGGTTCCCCCTCGTGTAGGCTCTGGTGTGTCTGGTGGGGGCGCTGTGGAGGTTTCTGTAATGACGGGTTTCTTATCTCGCCACGGGCCACAGGAGCGTGACAGCCCCTACCTGGAGAGCTGGGCTCAGGAAACTGCCAGTAGAGAGCAGCTATAGATACGAGTCTAATCCCCCCCCCCCAAACACACCAGGGGGTAAGGACGCGGTGGGTGGGGGTGAGTTATGGATCCCGGCCTGTCTCGTGGATAATCAATACGATTGCACTGCATCGTGTCCGGCGGAGGGTGACACCTGTAGCTGGATTGGGTCTGTGACCCAGCGGAAGAGAAGTAGTCCGGGGGGGAATGACACAGTCATGTTCCGGGGGGGATGCGCCGTTCTGGAGAGAGGAAGTGACGTGAGAGCTCGGTGGGTGCGCCTCACGGATGTTTTATTGAACTGGGTAGGCTTTCTCCCGACCTCCATACCACCCCCCTCTATCTCGTCTATCCATCACACACACACACACACACACACACACACACACACACACACACACACACACACACACACACACACAGACACACACACAGACACACACACACACACACACACACTCCGAGGGGCAGTACAATGATGGGTCCTCCGTCCACCCCAGGGCTCAGTCGACCTCTGGATCAGATTAAATCTGACTGTCGTGACCACCTCTGTCAGGGAGAAAATAGAGGAGGTGGGGTTTGTGGGGGGGAGGGGGGGGCTGGGTTGGTGGGTTCAGAGTCGTAAATTGATTAGAGATTTCCTGCATGAGACATCATCTCCATAATTACAAAAGCCAAACACCATGACGTGGTTGTGGATCAGATACTTCATACATTCATCAGAGGACACTCGGGGTCGAGTATGGCCGTCTTCCCTCTGGGTCCCTCTGGGTCTCTCTGGGTCCCTCTGGGTCCCTCGAGGTCCCTCTGGGTCTCTCTGGGTCCCTCTGGGTCTCTCTGGGTCCTCAGGTGGGTGTAGAAGCTGATCCTGGAGCCACATAATGGGGAGACGCCTGCGCGTGACAGCTTTGGAGAGGCTGTTGCGCCTGCAGCCACCACGCGGTCCGTGGGGGGGGGGGGGTTCAGAGTCCAGTGGCAAGGAGAACCAAGAGGATTGGGCACCACCCTCTGTTGCAGCCTCCATCCACCTTCACTGCCGTTGCGACCTGGAGACATCTTCCACCGGTTCCACCGCGGAGGTCTTTGTTGACTTTACGAGGCGCGGCTCACATTCTTCACAGGGACCCGAGAACAGCAGCACTACTATTACAACCCTCTATAAGCCTCTATAACCTCTCAGCTTGACAAACGGTCTGCCGTCCTCAAACTGGCAAAGAATGGCGCCCTCTACTGGTGCAGAGAATACTAACACGACCGTTACTGTTATGCACACGAGATAACAAAACACAAAGCAAAATGAATAAATGAATAAATATTCCTGAAAATAAATTCTGCATCAGAAGCGGAACCCCCTCCCCTCCCCCCGCAGAGCGCGAGGTGGTGACTTGTGTGTTTCTGTTCTTGGCACGAGGCTTGTGCAGCCACCACGGTTTGTGGACTTGTGGACTTGAAACCGTGTTGTAGCTTTTCTAGATCCGCTGTGGGTGTCTCGCTGCTCTTCTCCATGTGGTGCACAGAGGACTTAAAACGATCTCACTCCTACCCAAAACGACCGTGGGCGGTCAAAATGACCGCCGGTTTTTAAACTCTACATTGTGTCAAGATAAACACCCAGTTGAGATATTAATGCGTTACACATGTCAGTACGTCTGTCAAGAAACTAACTGACACCAAAGCCAACATAACATAACACTATATGATAATATAATGCTATTTAAACAATTCAAACGTCACAGAGACACGGTCGAGCTTAAATAGTCAATTGAAAAAGTGAAAATATGACCTGAAAAACAAAACGGAAAACACATATTGCTAATCTAACAAAGGTAGCAAGGCCTACAACACGTGACATGTAAAAAAGAACTGAAAATAAACATTGAAGCTCCCAAACAACGACTGAACGTAAACACTACTGGAACGACCAAGGGCGGTCATTTTGACCGCCACGGTTTTTTTAACTCTATATTGTGTCAAGATAAATACCCAGTTGAGATATTAATGCATTACATGTGTTAGTGTGTCTGTTATGAAACTAACTGACGCCAAAATTAACATTTTAACAACTTTAATACTATTTTTAAACAATTTAAAATGGCCGCTGCCCAGCGCCTGTAAATCCTGCAGCGCCTCGGTGGTAGTCATGGTGCGTCTGTACCCAGACATGTTGGACGTAATCACACATCAAGTGTAGACTATTTGTCTGCACTAGGGGGCGCTAGTGTGTTTCTAGGACAGAGGAAACGGCGCGGCCAACACGCGTCATAGATACTGGCGTGACGCGCACGATCGTCATTTTGACCGCCCATGGTCGTTTTAGGTAGATTTTATCATAACTTTCTGCAATTGATCTGAAACTCATTTTAATGAAAACGTGCAATTGTAGGAGCACTGAGGGAGCGGCGGGTCTGTGTCTCTTCTTTTTCTTCTTCTTTTCACAAAGTTATTCAACTTTAAACAGCCAAACCGTCAGAATGGCGGCCTTAAGGGTGCACGCTCACACACTGTGAGAAAAAAAGGAAACTTCCTACGCGCAACGCAAATGCGCCTTTACGCGTTACTCTGCATGTCCAGCATGTGGCGCAGCGCGGCTGCAGCTGCGGAGGAAGCTGCGGTGAGTGACAGGCTGCACGGGTCCGGTGCACCATGGGAAGTGGTATACAGAACCCAACGAGATGAGCTCATGTGAGTCGTCTATCAGTCAGCAGAGAGCCCGCGAGGGGAGCCGAAGCGGGCGCCAGCCTGTTACGGCTGCGTCACCGTGAAGTACTCGCCGCACCACTCAACATGCTGCTTTTCCATGAATCACGAGACCTCCATTTCCTGCATTGTAGTTCGTGACGGATCTCTCCGCGAGGATAATTACAGCCTCTCCAGTTCAGCGCTCCTGCAGCCATTTCCGGCCCCACGGAACCAGGCCTTGCTGAGTCCATTTATCATCCCGCTACCACAGCGCTGTTCTCTGCATCCAGGCCCGGGTCTGGAAGAGTGCAGCGGGGGAGCGGCGGGCCAACAACAATACCAGCGATCACGCAAGCGGTCATCGTCTCATTAGCTCTGCATGTCACAGGTTTGAGAACAAGGATTGTTAACGCTCTCGTTACCTCCATGTCGACTGGAAGGAAGTGGACCCATTAGGGCCAGCCGTTCCCGTCCGACATCACAAATAAATTCCAATTTCAGTCCAAACCAAAACCAACATTCAACATTTCAGCAGAAGTGTTTTGTGTGTGTGTGTGTGCGTGTGCGTGTGTGTGTGTGTGTGCGTGTGCGTGTGTGGTGAAATCGAGGAGCAGCCGGAACCGCCGCGTGTAGCTGGGTCGACTGGCTTACGACATATGTGTGGCTTGGTTTTGTAATAGTGTAGCGTTGTAACGTGTTGTGTGTCGCTGGACTGGCGAATTAGCGGGGAGACACGTGTGTGAGTCTGTCACAGGGAAGTGCGCCGCTGCCAGGCGTGTGACGGACCTACACGTGTGTGTGGGGAAACGTGTTGTGCCTCTCCCGACTCTCCTTCGCTTTACTTTATGGATATCATTTCCCAGACATTTAATTAAATGATTACGACGCCTCATTAAAAACGGGCCCTCGTGCACCTCGTGAACCTTTTTTAAGACGCAGCTCATCACGTGCACGTCGTCAGAGAGGACGGGCACGTGGGTGGAGTGAAACGTGCACGCGCCATGTTGGACCACATACAGGAAGTGGTCCGTGTTAACAGTTAGCATGGGGTGCGTTTGACAGGTTGTCCCTCTGTGGGATCAGGGGACAGTCAGGAACCACGTGGTGTGGTGTCCTTCCGCTCGTGGACTTGCGTACACAACAGAAACGACGTTTGCGGCACAAAAGACAAAACCACACACGAAAACATACAAAACCAGAGAGAACAAAGCAGCACACACACACAGTTAACAACACAGTCCACAAATTCCACTGTGCAGAGAAGAGCGGCTCGCGTGGCGGGAAAATGTGGAACCGGAAGTGGAAAGTGATGAGGGTCATGGCGACGGATCCTGACAGGCCTGAACAGGGCAGATGAGGAGGAGAGGCCCCACAGACCACTCGTTTTTCTTTCTTACGGTTTCGTTTTTGTTTTAACTTTTAACTTTTTACTGTTAAATGGTTTTAAATGACACAGTTACATCCGGTGGGTGCGACGTTTCAGCCAAAGTTAAAGTTAACGTCACACCCGCAATGGCAGAAATCTAATTCCCCTCTTTCATTTTGTTTTAATATCCCGTTGTGGAGTTAAAAAACAACGAGACGGGAGACGTGAGAGTAGACGTAGTCGAGGTAGTTTACTGGCTCCAACTTAGCACGTCATACATTCCACAACGACACCGAACTGACTCTCAACCGGAAGCGGAAGTGCATTATCTGACCCCTCGCCTCTTCCCTTAAAGGTACACCGTCCTCTTAGGTGACTGTCTCTCGTTATATAGATGTGGGTCACCACACTGTGTCTGTGTGTTTATTACAATATCTTGTGTCTGTTTGTTTATTACAATATCTTGTGTCTGTTTATTTATTACAATATCTTGTGTCTGTTTGTTTATTACAATATCTTGTGTCTGTGTGTTTATTACAATATCTTGTGTCTGTTTATTTATTACAATATCTTGTGTCTGTGTGTTTATTACAATATCTTGTGTCTGTTTGTTTATTACAATATCCTGTGTCTGTGTGTTTATTTGCTATTTTTTTAAATGAATCCTCTGAAGTGGAATGATCGTACCTTTTTTCATTTAAAAATGTTAAGTTCAGAAACTCTATTTCATTCCATTTGTTTCATATTCGCGAAAGAATGTTTACCTGCACAGGTCCTGACAAACAAACAAACACACAAACAATAACTAGAACTTGCATTACAATGAGCTCTCTCCATATCAAGTGGATGCATAGTGTTTCCATGTGCAGTGTTTCAGTCCTGCAAGTTCTGCAAGTCCTGTTAGTTCTGCAAGTCCTGCAAGTCCTGCCAGTCCTGCAAGTCCTGTGAGTCCTGTGAGTCCTGTAAATCCTGCAAGTCCTGCAAGTCCCTGTAAGTCCTGTGAATCGTGTCAATCCTGCACGTCCCTGTAAATCCTGTAAATCCTGCAAGTCCCTGTAAGTCCTGCAAGTCCCTGTAAGTCCTTCAAGTCCTGCAAGTCCCCGTAAATCCTGTGAATCATGTCAATCCTGCACGTCCCTGTAAGTCCTGGAAGTCCCTGTAAATCCTGTAAGTCCTGCAAGTCCCTGTAAGTCCTGCAAGTCCCTGTAAATCCTGTAAGTCCTGTGAGTCATGTAAGTCCTGCAAGTCCTGTAACTCCTGTAAGTCCTGCAAGTCTCGGTAAGTCCTGTAAGTCCTGCAAGTCCTGTAAGTCCTGTAAGTCTGATGTGAAACGGTCCATTCTGTCTCTCCCCGCCTCCAAGTCTGTGAACCTATATTTTATCACGCTCACTGCCCGACTTTATTTTCATTCTCACTTAGATTTCACTTCAAAAGCGTTTATTTTGGGTCTTGATGTAAACGAGGGCTGGACCAGACCCCCGGCCTGATGGTCCAGCCCGGTAAACGCGGTGACTGGTCTTATCGTGTTTCCTGGGCAGTATCTGTGTCCGGTCTTCCTGCGGAGAGATAACTCAAAACATGTTCCCTGGGATCTCGCGCTCCGGCCCGGCCGTTATTTATTGATTAAACATGGCCTTCGTTTGGACCGGGGGGGGGGGGGGGGGCTGGCGCACGGATCAGGTATCAGTCGACCCGGGTCAAGCCAGGAACATGGAAGAGACACTTTCCAGGTCAGCAGGAGGGGAATAACGCCAGTCAGCTGGCGAGACAGACATCTCGGTCGGGACCAGATGCTACACACCACGACCAAGAGCTCGACAAATGAGAGAGGTTACACACTCAGCACACACACACACACACACACACATATATATACATACACACACTCAACACACACTGAGCCGGGCGGTGTGCACTAGTGCGTTAACCCTGAACACACACTCAACACACACTGTATGGTGAGCCGGACGGTGTGTATTGTTATAAGTGTGTTAACTCTGAACACAACACTCAACACAGTGTTGTGTTAAGTGTGTTAACTCTGAATATGAGCCGAAAAGACAATCAACATTGGTGTAAAACTGCTAATGGAGGTGGCCGTCACCCAAGGCTGAATAAAAAGACTGGAGGGCCAGGATTTTATACTATAAATACACACACACACACACACACACACACACACACACACACACACACACACACACACACACACACACACACACACACACACACACACACACACACGTACATGAAATAAAACGAAACATGGTTTCCCTCAGCCCTCAGTGGTGCATTACAAAGACAAAAACACAAAACCTGCAAGAACATCAACAACACACATATCCAAACTAACACACATATCTAAACTAACACACATATCTAAACTAACACACCTATCCAAACTAACACACATATCCAAACTAACACACATATCCAAACTAACACACATATCTAAACTAACACACATATCTAAACTAACACACCTATCCAAACTAACACACATATCCAAACTAACACACATATCCAAACTAACACACATACCTAAACTAACACACATATCCAAACTAACACACATATCTAAACTAACACACATATCTAAACTAACACACCTATTCAAACTAACACACATATCCAAACTAACACACATATCCAAACTAACACACATACCTAAACTAACACACATATCCAAACTAACACACATACCTAAACTAACACACATATCTAAACTAACACACATATCCAAACTAACACACATATCCACACTAACACACATATCCACACTAACACACATATCCACACTAACACACATATCTAAACTAACACACATATCCAAACTAACACACATATATAAACTAACACACATATCCAAACTAACACACCTATCTAAACTAACACACCTATCCAAACTAACACACCTATCCAAACTAACACACCTATCCAAACTAACACACCTATCCAAACTAACACACATATCCAAACTAACACACATATCTAAACTAACACACATATCCAAACTAACACACATACCTAAACTAACACACATATCTAAACTAACACACATATCCAAACTAACACACATATCCAAACTAACACACATATCCAAACTAACACACATATCTAAACTAACACACATATCCAAACTAACACACATATCCAAACTAACACACCTATCCAAACTAACACACCTATCCAAACTAACACACCTATCCAAACTAACACACATATCCAAACTAACACACATATCTAAACTAACACACATATCCAAACTAACACACATACCTAAACTAACACACATATCCAAACTAACACACATATCCAAACTAACACACATATCCAAACTAACACACATATCCAAACTAACACACATATCTAAACTAACACACATATCCAAACTAACACACCTATCTAAACTAACACACATATCTAAACTAACACACCTATCCAAACTAACACACCTATCCAAACTAACACACCTATCTAAACTAACACACATATCTAAACTAACACACATATCCAAACTAACACACCTATCCAAACTAACACACCTATCTAAACTAACACACATATCTAAACTAACACACCTATCCAAACTAACACACATATCCAAACTAACACACATATCCACACTAACACACATATCCACACTAACACACATATCCAAACTAACACACATATCCACACTAACACACATATCCACACTAACACACATATCCACACTAACACACATATCTAAACTGACACACATATCCACACTAACACACCTATCCAAACTAACACACATATCCAAACTAACACACATATCCACACTAACACACATATCCACACTAACACACATATCCACACTAACACACATGTCCACACTAACACACATATCTAAACTGACACACATATCCAAACTAACACACATATATAAACTAACACACATATCCAAACTAACACACCTATCTAAACTAACACACCTATCCAAACTAACACACATATCCAAACTAACACACATATCTAAACTAACACACATATCCAAACTAACACACATATCCAAACTAACACACATATCTAAACTAACACACATATCCACACTAACACACATATCCACACTAACACACATATCTAAACTAACACACATATCTAAACTAACACACATATCTAAACTAACACACATATCCACACTAACACACATATCCACACTAACACACATATCCAAACTAACACACATATCTAAACTAACACACATATCCACACTAACACACATATCCACACTAACACACATATCTAAACTAACACACATATCCAAACTAACACACCTATCCAAACTAACACACATATCTAAACTAACACACATATCCACACTAACACACATATCCACACTAACACACATATCCACACTAACACACATATCCAAACTAACACACATATCCAAAATAACACACATATCTAAACTAACACACATATCCAAACTAACACACATATCCAAAATAACACACATATCTAAACTAACACACATATCCACACTAACACACATATCCACACTAACACACATATCTAAACTAACACACATATCCAAAATAACACACATATCTAAACTAACACACATATCCAAACTAACACACATATCCAAACTAACACACATATCCACACTAACACACATACCTAAACTAACACACATATCTAAACTAACACACATATCCAAACTAACACACATATCCACACTAACACACATATCCAAACTAACACACATATCCAAAATAACACACATATCTAAACTAACACACATATCTACACTAACACACATATCTAAACTAACACACATATCCAAACTAACACACATATCTACACTAACACACATATCTAAACTAACACACATATCCAAACTAACACACATATCTAAACTGACACACATATCCACACTAACACACATATCTAAACTAACACACATATCTAAACTAACACACATAGCCACACTAACACACATATCTAAACTGACACACATATCCACACTAACACACATATCTAAACTGACACACATACCTAAACTAACACACATATCCACACTAACACACATATCCAAACTAACACACATATCCAAAATAACACACATATCTAAACTAACACACATATCTACACTAACACACATATCTAAACTAACACACATATCCAAACTAACACACATATCTACACTAACACACATATCTAAACTAGCACACATATCCACACTAACACACATATCTAAACTGACACACATATCCACACTAACACACATATCTAAACTAACACACATATCTAAACTAACACACATAGCCACACTAACACACATATCTAAACTAACACACATATCCACACTAACACACATATCTAAACTGACACACATATCCACACTAACACACATATCCAAACTAACACACATATCCACACTAACACACATATCCAAACTAACACACATATCTAAACTAACACACATATCCAAACTAACACACATATCCACACTAACACACATATCTAAACTAACACACATATCCAAACTAACACACATATCTAAACTGACACACATATCTAAAGTAACACACATATCTACACTAACACACATATCTAAACTAACACACATATCCACACTAACACACATATCTACACTAACACACATATCTAAACTGACACAAATATCTAAAGTAACACACATATCCACACTAACACACATATCTAAACTGACACACATATCTAAAGTAACACACATATCCAAACTAACACACATATCCAAACTAACACACATATCTAAAGTAACACACATATCTAAAGTAACACACATATCTAAACTAAAAAAATAAAGAAATAAAAATAGAAACCACTATCCAGGAGAACGAACGCCCGCCAGGATGACTGCCGGAACTGGAGGTCTGCATGGGCTAGCAGCTAGCTTAGCCTGCCCCACTTCTGCATCCTCCCAGACCGCCCTCGGTGCTTCCTCCTCGGGAGCAGCTCCAGGCAGGGCCTTGGTCTCTGGGCCTACAGGACGCAACAGACCAGGCTCTCCCAGCTGATCCAGCTCCAGCTCTCCAAGCTGATCCAGCTCCAGCTCTTCCAGCTGATCCAGCACCAGCTCTCCCACCTGATCCAGCACCAGCTCTCCCAGCTGATCCAGCTTCAGCTCTCCCAGCTGATCCAGCTCCAGCTCTCCCAGCTGATCCAGCGCCAGTTCTCCCAGCTGATCCAGCTCCAGCTCTCCCAGCTGATCCAGCTCCAGCTCTCCCAGCTGACCCAGCACCAGCTCTCCCAGCTGATCCAGCGCCAGCTCTCCCAGCTGATCCAGCTCCAGCTCTCCCAGCTGATCCAGCTCCAGCTCTCCCAGCCATCACACGAAGACAAACTTAGATGCAGACGTGGACAAAGACACTGCGTGGACGGGACTTGGTGAGGCCTCTTAGACTGATCGAGCGATCAATATGTGTTATTAACCATTAGCCGGTGTTCTGTTCCGTCTCCCTGGACTGCAGTGAATGTGGCTATCTGACGTCATCAGCATGTATGTCTATATACTGAGCGTGTCTTAAGACTCTTTTCTAAGGGGATTCATTTTCCTAACCAGACCTCCTGTATTGTCTCGTTACCTCGGTCTGGACTACGCGTGTGAAAGCAACAAAACATTGCCTTTGGTAGCAGTGTAACTTAGACACGCCCGACAAGACCACAAGATAACTGTAACTATAACTCGGATGAGGGTCACGATGAGGACAAACATACCAGCCATCATACCAGCTCCAGCCAAGGCAGCAGGAGGGGGGCAGCAAGAGGAGAAGCGGGATGAGAACACGGCACGAGGACGGAGAGGTGGAGGAGGTAACCGTCATTCATCCCTTCCCGTTAATGAGGACGTGTGTCCACAGAGGAACCTTCGGTCATCCTTTTTAATCCAGCTTTCTTCCCTGTCCTCTGCAGGGCAGGACGGGACACGACACGTCCCTCACCTCCTGAGCCACACCACTGACTCAGCAGATCTGAGACGGGTCCTGGCGCCTTTATCCCCCCTCCCAGACACATGCAACAAGTGGGTCTGGATTCGGCATATGAACCCACTTTAGTGTCGTCTATATCTCATCGCCGGGCCCGGCACATCTCTGCCCCCTGCCACCTGGCCGTTTCCTCAGCCCACTGCCCACATTAAGTGAGGGTCTTCCGGATGTCCGGATGTGAATTCTGCTGCATGTATGAAGAAACCTCAGCAGAAGGCCTTCGGGACCAGGGGACCGGTGGGTGTTGGGTGTAAGAGTCTAGCGGTGGATTACCACAACACCCTTTAGCACTGAGGCCTCCAGGTGGCGTAGCGGTCTATTCCGTTGCCTACCAACACGGGGATCGCCGGTTCGAATCCCTGTGTTACCTCCGGCTTGGTCGGGCGTCCCTGCAGACACAATTGTCCGTGTCTGCGGGTGGGTATGTTTCCTGGTTGCTGCACTAGCGCCTCCTCTGGTCGGTCAGGGCGCCTGACTTTCTGATTCTTCAGAGACGTGATGATGGTGATAAAAGGCCACATGTCAAACAGGGTGAACATTGCGACACAAACTACACACCGTCTTTGTGTGCCTGCTTGCAAAGCTCGTTGCTGAAAAACATCACAGAGCAGGAAGGGGGTCCACTGGGCTCTGCCAGACCTGACCCCTGTTTGTTCTGGACGTCTAATCCCCGTTAACAGACGGCTGACCAGACTCAGCTCCCAGCAACAACTGTGAAGACTGCTAGCATGAACACTGTTAGCATGGTGGGCCAGAAGACCACATGGATGTTGTTGCTTCAGCCCACGGTACCCGGGTCAGAGTGGTTACTGTCACTGGTGGTTTATGGGGTTTTTATGTTTTGGTGTTTTTGTACCGTGTTCAAGAGTTTTAGTCAGTCTTCCTGGAATCTGTACTCACTGGACCCAGAAGGAAAGGGTTTGATTTTGCCAGGAGAAACCTCATGTCTGCTTGTCCCTCTGCACAGCACAGAGCGTCATGTTGAACTGCTGGGATCAGGAACGACTACGTCAGAGGGACAGCTCAGGTTGGACGGTGTGGAGACAAAGCAAGAGAGACAAGATGGAGACGGTTTGGACATGTGTGGAGGAGAGATGCTGGGTATACTGGGAGAAGGATGCTGAATATGGAGCTGCCAGGGAAGAGGAGAAGAGGAAGGCCAAAGAGGAGGTTTATGG
>NC_079222.1:3754025-3865455 GCF_029633865.1 Lampris incognitus
GGTCCGGTCTTGCTGAAGACGTCCCGTGTGTGAGGGGTGGTCGGTCCGTAGGTCCGGTCTTGCTGAAGACGTCCCGTGTGTGAGGGGTGGTCGGTCCGTAGGTCCGGTCTTGCTGAAGACGTCCCGTGTGTGAGGGGTGGTCGGTCCGTAGGTCCGGTCTTGCTGAAGACGTCCCGTGTGTGAGGGGTGGTCGGTCCGTAGGTCCGGCCTTGCTGAAGACGTCCCGTGTGTGAGGGGTTGTCGATCCGTAGGTCCGGTCTTGCTGAAGACGTCACGTGTGTGAGGGGTGGTCGGTCCGTAGGTCCGGTCTTGCTGAAGACGTCCCGTGTGTGAGGGGTGGTCGGTCCGTAGGTCCAGCCTTGCTGAAGACGTCACGTGTGTGAGGGGTTGTCGGTCCGTAGGTCCAGCCTTGCTGAAGACGTCACGTGCGTGAGGGGTGGTCGGTCCGTAGGTCCAGCCTTGCTGAAGACGTCCCGTGTGTGAGGGGTGGTCGGTCCGTAGGTCCAGCCTTGCTGAAGACGTCACGTGTGTGAGGGGTTGTCGGTCCGTAGGTCCAGCCTTGCTGAAGACGTCACGTGTGTGAGGGGTGGTCGGTCCGTAGGTCCAGTCTTGTTGAAGACGTCCCGTGTGTGAGGTGTTGTCGGTCCGTAGGTCCAGTCTTGCTGAAGACGTCACATGTGTGAGGGGTAGTCGGTCCGTAGGTCCAGTCTTGCTGAAGACGTCACGTGTGTGAGGTGTTGTCGGTCCGTAGGTCCAGTCTTGCTGAAGACGTCACGTGTGTGAGGGGTTGTCGGTCCGTCAGGACCGAGATAGGCCCCTCGAGGTGGCCCGCTGCAGAGCCAGGAACCCGAGTCTGTGTGCAGGATACCTCGTCTGAGCTGGACTCGAGCCTCTGCAGGTGTAGGCTATGACCCTGAACCAGGACGGCGCAAAGCCCCCCTCCCGGTGCATCAGTGTGAAGCCCAACAGGCGCGGTGTAATCCGGGTAGTCCAGACTGGCCCAGAGGAACAAACCCAACAAGCAAACCAAACCGACGTCCCGTGGCTCGGGCCGTGAGGACTGCACGCGAGCCTCTGACCTGCCATGTGGGTCGTGGCTGAGTCTTTGTTCGGGGATGAACGGAAGTCCCGTACACTTGGTGTAACGGTCACATCCGCCCCCCTCGGAGCCGAGCAGGGCCGGCCGGTGCCGTCTCACTCAAATAAACAGATGAGGTGGAAGAAAGTAAAAGGGAGGTGGAGCTGGGTCCAGATCCCTGGTGTGGACGGGCTTTCTGACCTGTCTGGTTGTGCAGCACCACAGGAAAGGTGGAGGTGAAGAGATGATCTGCTCCAGTTACACCAGCCGCTCACCAGCCACTGGGTGCAGTCTCCCGTCCCCTGAGTGTGACGTGCTGTGGGAAGAGTGCTGTCATGACGACGACGCGGAACAAAACTCCTGAGACGCGGCGACGCTTTCAGGGACGTTGGACGTCATTCCATGCGTGATGACGTCAGTGTGTCGCCGTGGCGCGTGTTAGAATTGTTAACTTCTTCAGTTAAAGGTTGAGACGTTAACTGAGGTGTTGGCAGAAGCAGCTCTGTCCCCTGTTTTCCTCTTAGTGCAGGAGAGCTGAGGGAAAAGGTCGCAGGACCGATCCCTGCAAAAGCAGCGCCGTAAACCCTAAACCACCTCCACCACCATCTCCAGCAGCACATCCACCACCTCCACCACCACCTCCAGCACCAGCACCTCCAGCATAACATCCACAGCACCTCCATCACCATCGCCTCCACCAGCACCTCCAGCAGCATGTCCTCCACCACCTCCACCACCACCTCCACAGCACTTCCAGCAGCATATCCTCCACCACCTCCAGCACCACCTCCAGCACCACCTCCAGCACCATCGCCTCCACCACCTCCATCAGCACCTCCAGCACCAGCACCTCCAGCATAACCTCCACAGCACCTCCATCACCATCGCCTCCACCAGCACCTCCACCAGCATCTCCTCCACCACCTCCACCACCACCTCCACAGCACTTCCAGCAGCATATCCTCCACCACCTCCAGCAGCACCTCCAGCAGCATCTCCTCCACCACCTCCACCAGCACCTCCAGCATAACCTCCACAGCACCTCCATCACCATCGCCTCCACTAGCACGTCCACAGCACCTCCATCACCATCACCTCCACCAGCACCTCCACCAGCATCTCCTCCACCACCTCCACCACCACCTCCACAGCACTTCCAGCAGCATATCCTCCACCACCTCCAGCAGCACCTCCAGCAGCATCTCCTCCACCACGTCCACCAGCACCTCCACCAGCACCTCCAGCATAACCTCCACAGCACCTCCATCACCATCGCCTCCACCAGCACGTCCACAGCACCTCCATCACCATCACCTCCACCAGCGCCTCCACCAGCATCTCCTCCACCACCTCCACCACCACCTCCACAGCACTTCCAGCAGCATCTCTTCCAGCACCTCCACCACCACATCCAGCATCACCTCCACAGCACTTCCAGCACCATCGCCTCCACCAGCACGTCCACAGCACCTCCAGCACATCACCTCCACCAGCACCTCCACCACCACCTCCACTGCACTTCCAGCAGCATATCCTCCACCACCTCCACCACCACATCCAGCATCACCTCCACAGCACTTCCAGCACCATCGCCTCCACCAGCACGTCCACAGCACCTCCAGCACCATCACCTCCACCAGCATCTCCAGCACCACCTCCAGCACCACCTCCAGCAGCACCACCTCCAGCAGCACCTCCATCAGCATATATGTCAGCGTTGCCTTCCTCCAGTTCACCAAGTCGGCTCCAGCTCCTTAGAGAGGAGGAAGTCTGGCCCAGTGATGTACCATCACCCCATTGTTCTCTTGTAGTATCTCTGCCTGTAATTATGACTGGCTTTTATTCAAATAATTGAGTAGCCGGGAATTAACATAAAGGCTAATTTGTTTGATTATGTGTGGATTGGTGTAATTATGTAGCTAAATGGCGACAGGTTAAGAAAATAATGAAGTGTAGGAAATGTGTTGAAGGAGTCAGGCGGAAGTGCAACGATGCACCTAGTGTTCATTAATGTTTGGGTTTTCTCTGCCTATCTCCCCCATTCATGCATAGCTTCCTAACCCCCACCCCCACCTCCACCTCCACCTCCACCCCGTCACCCTACACACACGTTGTACCAAGCAGACATGCACACACAAATGCCTTAGACGTCTTAAACCAACCGTGTCATTATTCCTGCAGCACCCATGATGCAAAGTGCTGGAGAGTAATGGCGCCCCCTACCTGACAGAAGCTGAAGCCTACTTGGACCTTTTTACAAATGGGGACATGAGTGAAGCAGGACTCTCACGCCATGCGGCTCTACACTGGAGTCAAGGCCCATTTCCAGAAGGACTTTCCCGTCAGGTAGACTCCTGGGAACCCCAGCTGATGTACGACTTAATGCAAGGTTTGTTTACCTACCACATGAGCAGCGAGGACAAACTAGGGATAGACGAAGCTTTTTTGGAACCCCCCCCCTCCCCCAACACACACACACACACACACACACACACACACACACTGATTTTTAACCTTACCACTGTCTGTCTGTCTGTCCAGTTTCCGCTCGTGAATTGTTTTCTCTCCGCCAAGTGACGTATCATGACGTCACTCGGCGGACAGAAGAACTACAGCCTGTAAACGGTTTCTAATATTTAAATCTACTGTCAA
Source organism: Lampris incognitus (assembly GCF_029633865.1). Classification (NCBI taxonomy): domain Eukaryota; kingdom Metazoa; phylum Chordata; class Actinopteri; order Lampriformes; family Lampridae; genus Lampris; species Lampris incognitus. The sequence goes on from NC_079222.1 coordinate 3,757,756, forward strand.
GACGCCGTCCCCACATAGCAGACACATTTGGGCCTAATCTGGGCCACCTCTGCTACTCACGGCTCAGTCACGGCACTGGCAAGTGTTGTGTGGGCCAGACGTGGCCCAAATGCTATGAACCGGCCTGACTCGGGTTACGGCACATACTATGTGGGCCAGATGTGGCCCAAACCTGACCCAAGTGTGGCTGAGTTAAGGCAGCCACACTCACCCTGAGTCAGCGCTGTCATGCAAGGTCAAATGTGGGCCTCAAGAAAGCTGCAGATGTGGACTGCAAGATAACTGCAGATGTGGACCGTAAGATAACTGCAGATGTGGGCTGCAAGATAACTGCAGATGTGGGCTGCAAGATAACTGCAGATGTGGACCGTAAGATAACTGCAGATGTGGGCTGCAAGATAACTGCAGATGTGGGCTGCAAGATAACTGCAGATGTGGACCGTAAGATAACTGCAGATGTGGGCTGCAAGATAACTGCAGATGTGGACCGTAAGATAACTGCAGATGTGGACCGTAAGATAACTGCGGATGTGGGCTGCAAGATAACTGCAGATGTGGGCTGCAAGATAACTGCAGATGTGGGCTGCAAGATAACTGCAGATGTGGACCGTAAGATAACTGCAGATGTGGGCTGCAAGATAACTGCAGATGTGGGCTGCAAGATAACTGCAGATGTGGGCCGTAAGATAACTGCAGATGTGGGCTGCAAGATAACTGCAGATGTGGGCCGTAAGATAACTGCAGATGTGGGCTGCAAGATAACTGCAGATGTGGGCTGCAAGATAACTGCAGATGTGGACCGTAAGATAACTGCAGATGTGGGCTGCAAGATAACTGCAGATGTGGGCTGCAAGATAACTGCAGATGTGGACCGTAAGATAACTGCAGATGTGGGCTGCAAGATAACTGCAGATGTGGGCTGCAAGATAACTGCAGATGTGGGCTGCAAGATAACTGCAGATGTGGACCGTAAGATAACTGCAGATGTGGACCGTAAGATAACTGCAGATGTGGGCTGCAAGATAACTGCAGATGTGGGCTGCAAGATAACTGCAGATATGGGCCGTAAGATAACTGCAGATGTGGGCTGCAAGATAACTGCAGATGTGGGCCGTAAGATAACTGCAGATGTGGGCCGTAAGATAACTGCAGATGTGGACCGTAAAATAACTGCAGATGTGGGCTGCAAGATAACTGCAGATGTTGACCGTAAGATAACTGCAGATGTGGACCGTAAGACAACTGCAGATGTGGGCCGTAAGATAACTGCAGATGTGGGCCGCAAGATAACTGCAGATGTGGGCCGCAAGATAACTGCAGATGTGGGCTGCAAGAAAGCTGCAGATGTGGGCTGCAAGATAACTGCAGATGTGGGCCGTAAGATAACTGCAGATGTGGGCCGTAAGATAACTGCAGATGTGGGCCGTAAGATAACTGCAGATGTGGGCCGTAAGACAACTGCAGATGTGGGCTGCAAGATAACTGCAGATGTGGGCTGCAAGATAACTGCAGATGTGGGCTGCAAGATAACTGCAGATGTGGACCGTAAGATAACTGCAGATGTGGGCTGCAAGATAACTGCAGATGTGGGCTGCAAGATAACTGCAGATGTGGACCGTAAGATAACTGCAGATGTGGGCCATATTTGGGCCAAAGATTCTTTGCTGTCTGCTGCAATTCTGCTGACGTGCCACAGCACCGGTGCAGAGGATGGACAATACACAAGCTAACGTGCAGCAGTGCATTCTGGTATATCTTATAATCTGGTAATACTTTTCTGTTCTCGGCTTGACTGTCATAATGCACTTTATTCTGGGGTCAGCAAGGGCTTCCTCCACCGTCTGCACTTGGTACTGCACGCCGCTGCTCGGCTCATTACACATCTCACCCAGTCTTGCCTCAACACCTACGTATGGCTAAATTAACAGCTGCTATTGCTGAACGTCCAGCTGATTTTAAGGCCTTACGCCACTCTCAAGCAGGGACTGTGGATGACCAACTGGATCAACTCTCAGCCACCCGTCATGCCACCCACCACACACCAGGTGGTGCCCACCTCCAGCACAGCTCATCAGACTGTTGTGCCTCATCTCACCCATCCCGGCGACATCCTTCATCATGTGATGACCACTCTCCTCCTAGACGCCACACTTCTCCTGGGCGATGGCACACCTACTCTGTCCCTCACCAGCCTCCCGGCTATGATGACTCCTTCTTCTCCCCCACCTACTGCAAGGGTGAGTTTACCCATGGCCACCACCCTCTCACTGCCCACTACACATCCCCCAAGGCCTACCACACTAATTCCCCTGGCCGCTCTCCTTCTCGGGAGCGCCAGTCTCGCCCTATAGAGCGCTCCTCCCATTCTAGTCATGCCACATACTGCCGTGGCCCTTGCTCACCCTCCCCCAGCCCTAACTAACTACAAGCAACCCACATACTCAGACTCTCAGCTCACACCTCCACCGTGTTCAAATGCTGCAACTCAGACTGTTGACGTCTCTCAGCCATCCCTTCCTATACCTGTCCGACTGAGTGGAACATCGTAGAGCAACAACAGGCAGACCCAGACCTCACCGTGGTCTTGTCATGGATTACAGCCGGCCGACCACCATCGTTACGGAAGTTACGAGGTGCCTCTGCCCACCTCAGGAAAATGTGGTCCCAGTTCAGGCGCCCCAATGTGACCAATGGGCTGCTGGTGCGAGGCACACTCTCCCCTCAGGGGACAGATGAGGTAGTGATCCCGACATCACTCGTCCCCGACATACTGCATCACATCCACGGCCGTCCTGCTGCTGGTCACTCTGGCTTAGCCAAGACACTGGACAGGGCACAACGCTCATTGTATTGGCCTCCTATGTCCTCTGTCCTCTTTCCAAACATTGCACCCAGTGTATAGCCTGCCAGCCACGGCGCTCCCCTGTGCCCCGTCCTCAAGCACCTCTTGTCCCCATCTCCCCCGATCCAAGTTGTCGCTGCCGATATAACAGAATTGCCCATGTCACAACCAAAGGACACCGTTATGTTCTAGTCATGATGGATTTATACACGAAGTTTGTCCACCTCCATCCCCTAAAAGACCAAACAGCTGCATCTCTGAACAGTACAAACCACAGCATGGAGCTGCAGACACACTGCATTCTGGTCAAGGCCCACAGTTCGAGTCAGATCTTGTGAAACAGCTTTGCAATCTAGTGTCGAGTCACAAAACGCCCACCTCGCCCTGTATCCTGCACAGTGTGACGGAGCAGTGGAGCGTTACAGGGAAGCACTGAAAGAGGAGCTCTCCAAATACCTGCTGGGAGTTGGGCAAGAATGGGACGACCATCTTCCCCAGGATGCCCCGGCTGGTAACACAACCACACATACCAGCACAGGGTTCCCACCTCCCCTTTTAGCTCATGGACGTGACGCTCGTATACCTCTGGATAGTTTGCTTGCCTTACATTACACCAGAAAGACCTGTCAGATAGGTGGGAGGATGCCAACGTAGTTTCCCAGGGGATTTAAAGGGACGTCGTGGTCGACCGTATCAAAAGTGGACCTCGGGTCCAGCAGAATTAAAGCTGAGCAAGCAGCAGAGTCAGCGGTGAGCAGTAAGTCACAGGTAACTTCATTAAGAGCTGTTTCTGTGCCGTGGATACAGAATCCTGATTGAAATTGCTCGAAAATACTACAACTAATTATCTGTGTGATTAATTGAAAAGCAACAAACTTTTCTAAGATTTTAGATTAAACAAATATAGATTTGAAGAAGAGTATGCTTCTTCAGGAGAAGAAGCATAGAACAGGTAGCGAGGGGATACAGGTAGAGAGGGGATACAGGTAGAGAGGAGATACAGGTAGAGAGGGGATACAGGTAGGGAGGGGATACAGATAGAGAGGGGATACAGGTAGAGAGGGGAGAGAGGGGATACAGGTAGAGAGGGGATACAGGTAGCGAGGGGATACAGGTAGGGAGGGGATACAGGTAGAGAGGGGATACAGGTAGAGAGGGGAGAGAGGGGATACAGGTAGAGAGAGGATACAGGTAGCGAGGGGATACAGGTAGAGAGGGGAGAGAGGGGATACAGGTAGCGAGGGGATACAGATAGCGAGGGGATACAGGTAGGGAGGGGATACAGGTAGAGAGGGGATATGGGTAGAGAGGGGATACAGGTAGAGAGAGGATACAGGTAGAGAGGGGATATGGGTAGAGAGGGGATACAGGTAGAGAGAGGATACAGGTAGAGAGGGGATACAGGTAGAGAGGGGATATGGGTAGAGAGAGGATACAGGTAGAGAGGGGATAAAGCTAGAGAGTGGATATGGGTAGAGAGGGGATACAGGTAGAGAGGGGATACAGGTAGACAGGGGATACAGGTAGCGAGGGGATACAGGTAGAGAGGGCATACAGGTAGCGAGGGGATACAGGTAGAGAGGGGATACAGGTAGAGAGGGGATAAAACTAGAGAAGGGATACAGGTAGAGAGGGGATATGGGTAGAGAGGGGATACAGGTAGAGAGGGGATACAGGTAGAGAGGGGATACAGGTAGAGAGGGGATATGGGTAGAGAGGGGATACAGGTAGAGAGGGGATACAGGTAGAGAGGGGATACGGGTAGAGAGGGGATACAGGTAGTGAGGGGATACAGGTAGAGAGGGGATACAGGTAGAGAGGGGATACAGGTAGCGAGGGGATACAGGTAGAGAGGGAATACAGGTAGAGAGGGGATACAGGTAGAGAAGGGATACAGGTAGAGAGGGGATACAGGTAGAGAGGGGATACAGGTAGAGAGAGGATATGGGTAGAGAGGGGATACAGGTAGAGAGGGGATACAGGTAGAGAGGGGATACAGGTAGAGAGAGGATATGGGTAGAGAGGGGATACAGGTAGAGAGGGGATACAGGTAGAGCGGGGATACAGGTAGCGAGGGGATAAAGGTAGAGAGGGGATACAGGTAGAGAGGGGATACAGGTAGAGAGGGGATTGGGTAGAGAGGGGATATGGGTAGAGAGGGGATACAGGTAGAGAGGGGATACAGGTAGAGAGAGGATACAGGTAGAGAGGGGATACAGCTACCGAGGGGATAAAGGTAGAGAGGGGATACAGGTAGAGAGGGGATACGGGTAGAGAGGGGATACAGGTAGAGAGGGGATACAGGTAGCGAGGGGATACAGGTAGAGAGGGGAGAGAGGGGATACAGGTAGAGAGGGGATATGGGTTGAGAGAGGATATAGGTAGAGAGGGGATACAGGTAGACAGGGGACAGAGGGGATACAGGTAGAGAGGGGATACAGGTAGAGAGGGGATACAGGTAGCGAGGGGATACAGGTAGGGAGGGGATACAGGTAGAGAGGGGATATGGGTAGAGAGGGGCTACAGGTAGAGAGGGGATACGGGTAGAGAGGGGATACGGGTAGAGAGGGGATATGGGTAGAGAGGGGATACAGGTAGAGAGGGGATACAGGTAGAGAGGGGATACAGGTAGCGAGGGGATACAGGTAGAGAGGGGATACAGGTAGAGAGGGGATACAGGTAGACAGGGGAGAGAGGGGATACAGGTAGAGAGGGGATACAGGTAGAGAGGGGATACAGGTAGCGAGGGGATACAGGTAGAGAGGGGATACAGGTAGCGAGGGGATACAGGTAGAGAGGGGATACAGGTAGAGAGGGGATAAAACTAGAGAAGGGATACAGGTAGAGAGGGGATATGGGTAGAGAGAGGATACAGGTAGAGAGGGGATACAGGTAGAGAGGGGATACAGGTAGAGAGGGGATATGGGTAGAGAGGGGATACAGGTAGAGAGGGGATACAGGTAGCGAGGGGATACAGGTAGAGAGGGGATACAGGTAGAGAGGGGATACAGGTAGAGAGGGGATATGGGTAGAGAGGGGATACAGGTAGAGAGGGGATACAGGTAGAGAGGGGATATGGGTAGAGAGGGGATACAGGTAGAGAGGGGATACAGGTAGAGAGGGGATACGGGTAGAGAGGGGATACAGGTAGTGAGGGGATACAGGTAGAGAGGGGATACAGGTAGAGAGGGGATACAGGTAGCGAGGGGATACAGGTAGAGAGGGGATACAGGTAGAGAGGGGATACAGGTAGAGAGGGGATACAGGTAGAGAAGGGATACAGGTAGAGAGGGGATACAGGTAGAGAGAGGATATGGGTAGAGAGGGGATACAGGTAGAGAGGGGATACAGGTAGAGAGGGGATACAGGTAGAGAGAGGATATGGGTAGAGAGGGGATACAGGTAGAGAGGGGATACAGGTAGAGCGGGGATACAGGTAGCGAGGGGATACAGGTAGAGAGGGGATACAGGTAGAGAGGGGATACAGGTAGAGAGGGGATACAGGTAGAGAGGGGATACAGGTAGAGAAGGGATACAGGTAGAGAGGGGATACAGGTAGAGAGAGGATATGGGTAGAGAGGGGATACAGGTAGAGAGGGGATACAGGTAGAGAGGGGATACAGGTAGAGAGAGGATATGGGTAGAGAGGGGATACAGGTAGAGAGGGGATACAGGTAGAGCGGGGATACAGGTAGCGAGGGGATACAGGTAGAGAGGGGATACAGGTAGAGAGGGGATACAGGTAGAGAGGGGATTGGGTAGAGAGGGGATATGGGTAGAGAGGGGATACAGGTAGAGAGGGTATACAGGTAGAGAGGGGATACAGCTAGCGAGGGGATAAAGGTAGAGAGGGGATACAGGTAGAGAGGGGATACGGGTAGAGAGGGGATACAGGTAGAGAGGGGATACGGGTAGAGAGGGGATACAGGTAGAGAGAGGATACTGGTAGAGAGGGGATACGGGTAGAGAGGGGATACAGGTAGAGAGAGGATACAGGTAGAGAGGGGATACGGGTAGAGAGGGGATACAGGTAGCGAGGGGATACAGGTAGAGAGGGGAGAGAGGGGATACAGGTAGAGAGGGGATATGGGTTGAGAGAGGATACAGGTAGAGAGGGGATACAGGTAGACAGGGGACAGAGGGGATACAGGTAGAGAGGGGATACAGGTAGAGAGGGGATACAGGTAGCGAGGGGATACAGGTAGGGAGGGGATACAGGTAGAGAGGGGATATGGGTAGAGAGGGGATACAGGTAGAGAGGGGATACGGGTAGAGAGGGGATACGGGTAGAGAGGGGATACAGGTAGAGAGGGGATACAGGTAGAGAGGGGATACAGGTAGAGAGGGGATACAGGTAGCGAGGGGATACAGGTAGAGAGGGGATACAGGTAGAGAGGGGATACAGGTAGACAGGGGAGAGAGGGGATACAGGTAGAGAGGGGATACAGGTAGAGAGGGGATACAGGTAGCGAGGGGATACAGGTAGAGAGGGGATACAGGTAGCGAGGGGATACAGGTAGAGAGGGGATACAGGTAGAGAGGGGATAAAACTAGAGAAGGGATACAGGTAGAGAGGGGATATGGGTAGAGAGAGGATACAGGTAGAGAGGGGATACAGGTAGAGAGGGGATACAGGTAGAGAGGGGATATGGGTAGAGAGGGGATACAGGTAGAGAGGGGATACAGGTAGCGAGGGGATACAGGTAGAGAGGGGATACAGGTAGAGAGGGGATACAGGTAGAGAGGGGATATGGGTAGAGAGGGGATACAGGTAGAGAGGGGATACAGGTAGAGAGGGGATATGGGTAGAGAGGGGATACAGGTAGAGAGGGGATACAGGTAGAGAGGGGATACGGGTAGAGAGGGGATACAGGTAGTGAGGGGATACAGGTAGAGAGGGGATACAGGTAGAGAGGGGATACAGGTAGCGAGGGGATACAGGTAGAGAGGGGATACAGGTAGAGAGGGGATACAGGTAGAGAGGGGATACAGGTAGAGAAGGGATACAGGTAGAGAGGGGATACAGGTAGAGAGAGGATATGGGTAGAGAGGGGATACAGGTAGAGAGGGGATACAGGTAGAGAGGGGATACGGGTAGAGAGAGGATATGGGTAGAGAGGGGATACAGGTAGAGAGGGGATACAGGTAGAGCGGGGATACAGGTAGAGAGGGGATACAGGTAGAGAGGGGATACAGGTAGAGAGGGGATACAGGTAGAGAGGGGATACAGGTAGAGAGAGGATATGGGTAGAGAGGGGATACAGGTAGAGAGGGGATACAGGTAGAGAGGGGATACAGGTAGAGAGAGGATATGGGTAGAGAGGGGATACAGGTAGAGAGGGGATACAGGTAGAGCGGGGATACAGGTAGCGAGGGGATACAGGTAGAGAGGGGATACAGGTAGAGAGGGGATACAGGTAGAGAGGGGATACAGGTAGAGAGGGGATTGGGTAGAGAGGGGATATGGGTAGAGAGGGGATACAGGTAGAGAGGGTATACAGGTAGAGAGGGGATACAGCTAGCGAGGGGATAAAGGTAGAGAGGGGATACAGGTAGAGAGGGGATACGGGTAGAGAGGGGATACAGGTAGAGAGGGGATACGGGTAGAGAGGGGATACAGGTAGAGAGAGGATACTGGTAGAGAGGGGATACGGGTAGAGAGGGGATACAGGTAGAGAGAGGATACAGGTAGAGAGGGGATACGGGTAGAGAGGGGATACAGGTAGAGAGGGGATACGGGTAGAGAGGGGATACAGGTAGAGAGGGGATACAGGTAGAGAGGGGATACAGGTAGAGAGGGTAGAGAGGGGATACAGGTAGAGAGGGGATACAGGTAGAGAGGGTAGAGAGAGGATACAGGTAGAGAGGGGATACAGGTAGAGAGGGGATACATGTAGAGAGGGGATACAGGTAGAGAGGAGATACAGGTAGAGACGGGATATGGGTAGAGAGGGGATACAGGTAGAGAGGGGATACAGGTAGAGAGGGGATACAGGTAGAGAGGGGATACAGGTAGAGAAGGGATACAGGTAGAGAGGGGATACAGGTAGAGAGAGGATATGGGTAGAGAGGGGATACAGGTAGAGAGGGGATACAGGTAGAGAGGGGATACAGGTAGAGAGAGGATATGGGTAGAGAGGGGATACAGGTAGAGAGGGGATACAGGTAGAGCGGGGATACAGGTAGCGAGGGGATACAGGTAGAGAGGGGATACAGGTAGAGAGGGGATACAGGTAGAGAGGGGATACAGGTAGAGAGGGGATTGGGTAGAGAGGGGATATGGGTAGAGAGGGGATACAGGTAGAGAGGGTATACAGGTAGAGAGGGGATACAGGTAGAGAGGGGATACAGCTAGCGAGGGGATAAAGGTAGAGAGGGGATACAGGTAGAGAGGGGATACAGGTAGAGAGGGGATACAGGTAGAGAGGGGATACAGCTAGCGAGGGGATAAAGGTAGAGAGGGGATACAGGTAGAGAGGGGATACGGGTAGAGAGGGGATACAGGTAGAGAGGGGATACGGGTAGAGAGGGGATACAGGTAGAGAGAGGATACTGGTAGAGAGGGGATACGGGTAGAGAGGGGATACAGGTAGAGAGAGGATACTGGTAGGTGGCTTGTGAGCAGGGTGTGAAAAATCACAGCTTTGTGATCAGAGACATTAAAATCCAGCAGTTCAGTGTCATTAAGAGAAAGCTTACAAGACAACACCAGATCAACAGCCTGCCCCCTGTCACGATCTGGCTCCTTAACAGAAGGTTCCAGACTAAAAGACTCAGAGAGGCTTAATAACATCATTGACAGAACAATATGTGGAAGGGCAACAAACATGTACGATATACGTAATCCCCAAGGGTAAGAACTCTGTCGTGTTTGCCCAGAATAACAGAAAGAAACTCAGAAAAGTCTTGACTAAAGCTCGTGTTGGTCTGAGGTGGTCTATGGATTAAATACCGAGGATCGGATGGTGGCCATTTAAGAGAAAACCCAGAGATTTGAAAGAAGAAAAAGTATCAAGAGAGACAGGGGAGCATTTTTAATTATTATTAAAAATGAGTTACCCCACCTCCATGGCCGGACAGCCTGGGCTGATTAAAACAGGGGGGATTGGGGGACATGCCTCAGTTAGCAGGATACAGCACCCAAGGCTTAATCAGGACTCACCCAGACAGGATCTGGATGTGGGCCACTTCAGGCAGTGATGCGGCACTGATGGCCTTCTTCTGGCCCTGACAACATGGATGTGAGCCTGAAGTGGCCCACATGTATAACAGCAAATATGGCCCAAATATGCCAAATCACATGTGGGCCTTTTCTGGCAAAGACGCGGTGCTCTGGGCAACATGTGGTCTGGATGTGACCCTGAAGTGGCCCCGTGTGGTAAATGGTGAATATGGCCCAAATATCACAAAACAAATATGGCCACCTTTGGCAAATATGTGGCACATGTGGCATTGCTATGATTTGGTTCTGGCCCAGATCTGGCAAACAGGAGCGGACCGCCCAAGTGCCATCATTCCACGCGGTATGTGGGCCGGATGAAAGTGTCGATGTGGGACGGGTCCGGGTAGTTGCTGTTGAGTAGAAGATACACCGGGATTTGTTGTCGGAGTGGGTGGCATGGAAACCAAGTTTGCTGGTATTGTAGATTTAGTAGTACCTCTGGGTCTATAGACGGCATGGTAATTTAATCAATTTACATATAAACCTAATGGGAGTAGTGTGGTGGACACGTATTGGGGACAGAATTCAACCCAGGAACTAAGGGTTAAGTCATGGTTGCCCTGGCAGGTTAACGCAGGGTTAAGTTATGGTTGTCCAGCCAGTTTTCTGGTTATTCTTGCCACCTCCGCTCAGTCGAGCTGTGGTTTGGTTGTCTCTCTGATTTACCGTGGATTAAAGAAAGTTGCCTACACGGCTAAAGTGTGAACCTACGGTCTTCTCCGTTACTTCGGCTCAACACTGGTGACCCCGACGTCGGTTTTCGGATAAGTTTTCTGAAACCACACACATTATGGCTACGAACGCCGTTGCAATTAAACTGCCGGAGTTTTGGGAGTCTTCCGCGGCTACATGGTTCGCGCAGGCTGAGGCACAGTTCGCGCTCAGAGACATAACAGCAGACGAGACCAGGTACTACTACGTAGTGGCAGCGCTGGGGTGCGCTACGGCTTCCAGGATAAGCGGTTTCATAACCAACCCACCGGCCGATGGTAAATACGCCGCACTTAAACATCTCCTCCTTGAAACTTTTGAACTGTCAGCAACGGAGAGAGCACGTCGCCTCTTCGCAATTCAGGGCTTGGGAGATGGCAAACCATCGGAGCTAATGAGCAGGATGTTAAACCTACTGGGTCAAGAAAAGCCATGTTTCCTGTTTATGGAGCTGTTTCTGCGCAACATGCCGCCCCACGTCCAGACTGCGCTCGCTAACTCCACCATCACTGATCCCCGTGAGCTGGCAAAGGAGGCTGACCGATTCTTCGTCGCTACACAACGTTCCTCCCATGCCGAGGTGCTGGCTCCTACCTTCACTGGCCCCCCGCCGACATCGCGGGCGTGGCCCGACGGTGGCGCCACAGCATCAGACCGCTACAAGCCCTCTGGACTCTGTATGTACCACGCTCGATTTGGTGCGAAAGCTAAACGGTGCCGTTCCCCCTGCAACTACAGGCCGACGGGAAACGAGAGGGCCAACACTCAGTAGTGGCCATGAGTGTTGGCGATACGAGCAGGCTACTCTTCATCCTCGACACCATCTCCGGTCGGCGATTTCTTTGTGACACGGGCGCACAGAGAAGCGTGCTCCCTGCTACTGACGTCGACATCATGGGCGGGGAGCGGGGCCCCCAGTTGGCGACGGCTGACGGCAGCCCTATCCACACCTACGGCGTGCGTTCTGTAGAACTGTGTTTTGGTGGACAACGTTTCACGTGGGAGTTCGTCATGGCCAATGTAACGCTTCCCCTCCTCGGAGCTGATTTTTTGTGCGCTTACGGTTTGCTAGTGGACATTCAGAACAGCCGTCTGGTCGATGCCTTAACCTTCTCCTCCTTCGCATGTACGCGGAGGGAAGCGGCCTATGCAGGTCTAGCCAACTCTCTCTCAGAGGCAGACAAGTTCACCCGCCTCCTCGCTGAGTTCCCTGACCTCACCCAGCCTACCTTCTCTGCACCCACCGCTAAGCATGGGGTGGAGCATCACATTGCTACGAAGGGGCCCCCGGTCTACGCCAGAGCCAGGCGTCTCGACCCCGCCAAACTCGCCATTGCCAAGTCTGAGTTCGAGCACCTGGAACGCATGGGGATCATCCGCCGCTCTGACAGCCCGTGGGCGTCCCCACTCCACATCGTCGCTAAGCCTGATGGAGGTTGGCGCCCATGCGGGGACTACCGCCGACTAAATGACGCCACCACGCCTGACCGCTATCCTGTCCCGCATATCCAGGACTTTTCTGCAAACCTGTCTGGCAAATGCGTCTTCTCAAAAGTCGACCTGGTCCGTGGTTATCATCAAGTTCCCGTGCACCCCTCAGACATCCCCAAGACAGCGGTGACAACCCCATTCGGCCTATTTGAATTCCTACGAATGCCATTTGGACTCAAAAACGCGGCCCAGTCCTTTCAGCGGCTGATGGATTCAGTGCTCCGTGGCCTTGATTTCATCTTCGTCTATTTGGACGACATACTCATCGCCAGCGCCTCCGAGGAAGAACACCTGTCCCATCTTCATGCCCTCTTCACACGCCTCAGCCAGCATGGGCTGATCGTCAACCCGGCGAAGTGCCGGTTCGGGCTGACAGCCATTGATTTCCTCGGGCACCGCATCACTGGGGACGGGGCAGTCCCCCTGCCCTCAAAGGTGGAAGCGGTGGCGGCCTTTCCGCGCCCCCAAACAGCTCATGCGCTCAGGGAGTTCATCGGGATGGTGACATTCTACCACCGCTTCATTCCTCGAGCCGCCTTTATCATCCGGCCACTGTACGAGGCGCTGAAAGGCATGTCCCCCAACCAGGCGGTCGACTGGACAGCAGTGCGGGACCGTGCGTTCACCGAGACTAAAGCTGCGCTCTCCCAGGCTACCCTGCTAGCGCATCCTTCACCTACAGCGCCTATTTCCATAACCACGGATGCATCGGACTATGCTGTTGGTGCGGTTCACGAACAGTGGGTGGGGGGGGCTTGGCAGCCTTTGGCCTTTTTCAGTCGCCAGCTTACACCCCGAGAGCGCAAGTATAGTACTTTTGACAGGGAACTCCTCGGTCTCTGGCTCGCCGTCCGGCATTTCCGTTTCCTGCTAGAGGGCCGCGAGTTTACTGCGTACGTGGACCACAAGCCCCTCACGTTTGCCATGTCCAAGACGGCCGAGCCATGGTCCGCTCGCCAGCAGCGACAACTCTCCTACATTTCGGAATTCACTACCGACATCCAGCACGTCGCTGGTAAGTCTAACCAGGTAGCTGACTGCCTGTCTAGGGCAGTGATTGGAGCGGTCCACCTAGGCCTTGACTATGCACAGATGGCTGCGGACCAGGCCACGGACCCGAGCTGCCTCTTCTGCTCCTCAGGCCGACCTCCACAGGCCCGCGTCAATGCCTCCCACAGACACTCCGGCCCCTGTTATCCGGAGCCGCCGCGGACGGCCTGTCGTCCACCCGCGCCTGCCTGACTTTGATTACTAGGGCGAATTCTGGGGGGGCTCATGTGGTGGACACGTATTGGGGACAGAATTCAACCCAGGAACTAAGGGTTAAGTCATGGTTGCCCTGGCAGGTTAACGCAGGGTTAAGTTATGGTTGTCCAGCCAGTTTTCTGGTTATTCTTGCCACCTCCGCTCAGTCGAGCTGTGGTTTGGTTGTCTCTCTGATTTACCGTGGATTAAAGAAAGTTGCCTACACGGCTAAAGTGTGAACCTACGGTCTTCTCCGTTACTTCGGCTCTACAGTAGGAATATTGTTGATGGAGGAGTGCTCAGCAGGACCCGAGGAGAGATGCTCACCAGAGTGGGTGGGGGAGACCATTGGTGCAGGCTCGTGCTGGGGTAGATACCAGCTGGAAGTAAAAGGCAGTATGCTGAAAAGGGTTTTGAGGAAGTTGTTCAATGCCCTTTGAGGTTGGGTGCTGGCCGTCTGATTTGTAGCGGTCATGTCTGGTCCACAAACAATCAAAGGTGCCGATCAAACCGGGCCAAGTTGCAATGCAGAGGGTTTCGGACCTTCATGCAGACTGCAGAGACCGGTAACATGCTCAGGGCTTTTTGAACGGGACCAGAAATAAAATGCAGGCTTTGCCCCGGTTCTGGACTGTGGTTGCAAGAACCTCTAATAGTTTGACTGATGTTTATTCATAATGTTGTTCGTGCCCACATGGATATAAAGCGTGCGGGCTGAAGGGTGGAGGTCTGTGAGCACTGGAGACAGTTCGGTCATGTCTGCAACTTTGCCACCAGAGAGACGGTAGGTGACAGCGTCTGGGAGTTCAGCAGATCTTATCATGGAGTCACCAATGAAAAGCATGTCAGGTCGTCTCTCCTTACCACCCCCACTGTAGACAGAACGCTTGGGAGAAAGAGGAAACCCACACAGACACGGGGAGAACATGCCAACTCCACCCAGAGGACGACCCGGGACGACCCACCAAGGTTGGACTCGAACCCAGGACCTTCTTGCTGTGAGGCGACGGCGCTAACCACTGCGCCACCGTGCCGCCCCAGTTGGGGTAGCGTCGGGAGTAGCAGAGCTGACCGAACCAGTTTCACCTGGCAGGGCGATGACGTCATCGCTGGCCAGAGCTGCGCCCAGTGCGCCGTTGAGCGGATGGGTCGGAGGCAGAGGGCGCTCGAGATTGGAGACAGCAGAGGAGAGAGACATCTGCGGCCTTACCCGTGAGAAGCCGGGGTCGTCGGGCAGTTTCCACCTCTTGTTGGAGTGGACGGGGGCGGGCAGCTCCGGAGTCTTCATCCACGTCAGGAGGGAAGAGAGGAAGAGAAATCCTTCTCCGCTTCCTCACAACGGACGCCCGGGAGCGGGGCCGATCAGTGGACGAGCCGGGGGTCGGGCCTTCTAACGGGCTCCCAGAGCTTCAGGGAGCGTCCAGCTGCAGCGGATCCACCCGGGGAGGAGCCGAGACTGCTGCTGGAGGACGTCATCCAGAAGGCTCTCGGATGGACTTGGAGCTCGGATCTCAGACTGGACAGCTCAGACTCCTCTACGCTGGATGGAGACTTGCTATGGGGAGAGAGAATCCTGCAGGCGGGCAGGACCAGACCAGCCTGCCATATTTTAACCTTCACGTGGTTTTTAACCTAGAGAGGTCCACTAAAATGGCCTAGGCTGTAGTTATCCTTCCGATGGTGTCGGTTCGCTTTGGTTCCTGCTAGTCTGACCACAGATGCTTCGCGCATGTGAAGTGGCGCAACAGACACTGACACGGTGACCTGCGAGTTTCGCTGACTAGGATCGTGCTCGGTTTTATTGTTCACATGAAACGCAGATGTGGCGGCAAAACGAAAAAGCCCCACATCGCTGGAGTTTCCCTCCCAGCAAAATCACCTTGTTTTCCTATAGGAACGCAGCTAAACACGTGTTGTCACATCACCGGCGATGCCTGTCTGCATCCTGCATGCACAACACTGCAAACCAGAACTGTGGGCTTTGCCTCAAAACCATATTTGAGGCCTGATCCGGATGACATACGCACTCATGTGGCCTGCTTTAATTCGTTCTCAACCACACATGAATTCTTCTAGCGCTGTGAACCTCTCCGGAGGTTCGCTCTCAGAGTGTCTCCCCAGCCGTGCCAGACAGAAGAGCATTAAAACGGGTGAGTCAACATGACTTCACCCTGCCTCACTCTTCCCGAGCCAAGCGCTAGCCGGGCCGGGCTAACACTGGCCAGATGTGAGTCTGTTGTCAGCCCCTCTTTCCTGTCCCTGGCCCACTGCAGAGGACTGCACGGGACCCTAAGTGTGTTCTGGGGAGCACAAACATCCGAGCCCCGAGGCCTCCAGCATGCAAGTCTGCAAGGCTGCACAGATAGCAGCTCTTTTCATGCAGGGAAAGCACCGTAAGAGTTGTCTAGCGCAGACATCTGACCACACACACACACACACACACACACACACACACACACACACACACACGTATCTCTGCTGCTCCTGTTGACTCAGTAAACACAGCTTGGATATGCGCTGAGGCCCTGGGAGGCCATCACCTCCTCTCCTCCTCCTCTCCTCCTCCTTTGTGGGTGGTCTGTTTTGTGTACACTGGCAAATGGAGGCCGTCCATGTCCACTGCTGGGTTACCTGGAACTGCAGGCCCTCCATCCATCCATGGACGGTGACGGATGAATTTGTGGATCCCTCCGTTGCTCCGTTCACTGCTCCTTCCATCCACGCGTCTGTCCAGCCGTCCAGCCGTCCAGCCGTCCAGCCGTCCAGCCTGTCTATTACATTACAGGCACCAGTGGGTTTCTGTACTGCTTGGAGAACCCGAGCATGCATAATTGCAGCTTAAACAAACTGGTGGGAACTTCGTCTCTGGAAAACATAGTTGTGGTGTTTTGTGAGCTGTTTTCGACCCCTGCTCCTCATTTGAAATGAGATTTTACGTGGTGGTTTGTCCCGATATTTATTTTGTGAATTCGCGTTACCTTGAGCGCAGGAAACTTAATAAAGCCAATATAATTTCAGTTACGCACGCCTGTATATGAGAACAAAAACGTTTATTTTCCTAAAATCCTGGAGGGGGGAAATGGAGGCAGGTGGTTTTGGTCTGAGAGCAGTGGTTTTTTTATTTGTATTTTTTTTTTCATCCAGTGAGTTCAGATTTGTAGAAACTGGGCTGCTCTGCAGGAGCTACTCTCCACCAGAAGATGGAAGTGTTGCGCTGTGATCGCCGGCAGCGACGTTAAACGCTGTAATGTTACCATGTGGTCACTAGATGGCGACGTAAGCATGTGTACGGAACGGGACAGGACGGCAGGTTTTCACTCCAACCCTGATCTGACACATCTGATTCAAGTAATGGCGCTCCTGGTCAGCAGGTAGTCAGTAGACTCAGGGGTGGTGAATTAGGGTTGGGGTGGAAAATGGGCGGAGGGTGGCTCTCCAGGAGCAGAGTAGGGCACCGCTGGGGTAAAAGGTCACAGAGCAGGTGTTCCTCTGCTGGTTTCATCAGCTGATGAGAACCATTCAACAGGTTTAAAGAGGATAGCTCCATCTATTCATCTCGAGGGGAGGATAGATGGAGCTATCCACGTACACCACGTGGCCGCCATACACCACAGACCGCTTCTGCTGCTCTTGGTCAGTTCTGGACTCAAAACAGGGGCAACGAAAGGCCCTGGGTCCGGATGTAGCAGAGGGGGCGATGTTTCCCTCAGAACCAATTCCTGAGGACTCCAACCAATCAGAGAGCTCGCAGCCACACACCGAGCCAACTAGTGGTGGGCGGAGAGAAGCGCATCTCACCAGGAGTTACAGATGCTGCGCATCTAGAACAAATCACAGGACCTCGGTCTCAATCCTGAGTCCGGCCTGGACAAGACACGGACACTGTTACTGTCCTCTGCGTTTAAACTGGACTACAGTTATGCACAGAGTGGATTCCGTTGCCTACCACCCACACGGGGATTCGAACCGCCAATCCCCGTGTTGCCTCCGGCCTGGTCGGGCGTCCCTGCAGACACAATTAGCCGGATGTGGCTATGCGTCGTCCTGGTCGCTGCACTAGCGCCTCCTCCGGTCGGTCGGGGCGCCTGTTCGGGGGTGGAGGGGGAACTGGGGGGAATAGCGTGATCCTCCCACGCGCTACGTCCTCCTGGTGAAACTCCTCACTGTCAGGTGAAAAGAAGCAGCTGGTGACTCCACATGTATGGGAGGAGGCATGTGGTAGTCTGCAGCCCATCCCGGATCGGCAGAGGGGGTGGAGCAGCGACCGGGACGGCTCGAAGAGTGGAGTAATTGGCCAGGTACAGTTGGGGGGTGGGGGGTCTGCACACACCAGTTCCAGCAGAACATTTGGAGGTAAGACTGGACAACCATCATGCAGCCTTTCCTTTGCTGCTGCTACCCGGCGCAACACTTCCCTGCCAGCAGCACGTCCTCAGCTACGTCACACTCCTCTGCAGCCAATCACAAAGTGGAGTTTTTTGGTCGCCGGGTGGAGCAGGGGAAGAGCAGGGCTGCCGTTGGTCCATGTCTGGGTTTCAGTGCTGGTCAGCAGCAGTGACTCCTGAACAGATGATCTGCCTGCGTCCATATGGCGACCCTCAGGGGGGTCTTTTGTCCCCGTGAGTGATGGGCTCACATTATTGCCTGTCAACCTTAAAGGCTTCCTCCTCCACTTTAAAGGGCCCGATCTCCCAGAGTCCCCCACCCCCTCCCCCTTTTACTGCCTCTGCTGAGCCTCCCGATGAATGGGGAGCCAGCCCCATGTTGCTCTGACAAAGTGTGCCTTTCGTCTTGTGAACAACCCCATCCACCAGCCCCCACCCACCCACCCACCACTCCACCGCAACTACCACCACTCTATCCGAATCACCCAGCCCCCCCCCGCCTCCTTCTCCTCATCCATACACTACCATTCTTTCTTCGTCCCACCCACCCCCCCCCAACCCCCACCATGCTGCTGCCTGCTGCAGACTGTGCGCTGCTGAATGGGACCGTCTCGAATGTCTCCTGCAGCCGCAGCAGCTGCTCATGGACCCCGCCGCTCTCACAGACAAAGGGGAAAGAAGGGTGAGGTCCCAGTACACCTTCGTGAGGGGGCCCCTCCTGCACCCCCCCCCCCCACACACACACACACACGCGCACACACCGTGCACATTGAGGCGTGTGTAAAAGTGGTGGCTGCAGCTATTGTCCGTGGTTTGTTTTGGCGAGGGGCTCCATATCAACACGTCTACATTACGTTACATTACGTTACAGTTCGTTACGTTACGTTACGTTACATTCCATTGCATTACGCTACATTACATTACGTTACATTGCATTACATTATGTTACATTACATTACCTTACAGTCTCTCCATCTGATCTGTTTCTGGACAATACAGCGCGCACGCACACACACACACACACACACACACACACACACACACACACACACACACACACATGCACTCTTGCACACCTGCAAACATGGAGACACATATTGTAAGGGTGAATATACATACATGCTCACACGTGTATGACTGCAAAAAGAAACACGAGCGAGTAGAGGAGAAGGGTTGTTGTGTGTGTGTGTGTGTGTGTGTGTGTGTGTGTGTGTGTGTGTGTGTGTATCGAGCAATACAAACTACACTTGTATACCATTACGTTTATTTACCATGGTGTTATTTACCATCATGTTTATATACCATCATGTTATATATCATCATGTTATTTACCATCATGTTTTTTACAAACCATTATGTTATATACCATCATGTTTATTTACCATCATGTTATATACCATCATATTATATATATCATCATGTTATTTACCATCATGTTTTATACCATCATGTTTACTTACCATCATGTTATATACCATCATGTTTATTTACCATCATGTTTTATACCATCATGTTTATTTACCATCATGTTTACTTACCATCATGTTATATACCATCATGTTTACTTACCATCATGTTATTTACCATCATGTTTATTTACCATCATGTTATTTACCATCATGTTTATTTACCATCATGTTTATTTACCATCATGTTATATACCATCATGTTATATACCATCATGTTTTATACCATCATGTTTACTTACCATCATGTTTTATACCATCATGTTTACTTACCATCATGTTATATACCATCATGTTTATTTACCATCATGTTTTATACCATCATGTTTACTTACCATCATGTTATATACCATCATGTTTATTTACCATCATGTTATATACCATCATGTTTATTTACCATCATGTTATATACCATCATGTTATATACCATCATGTTTTATACCATCATGTTTATTTACCATCATGTTATATACCATCATGTTTACTTACCATCATGTTATTTACCATCATGTTTATTTACCATCATGTTTTATACCATCATGTTTACTTACCATCATGTTATTTACCATCATGTTATATACCATCATGTTTACTTACCATCATGTTATATACCATCATGTTTACTTACCATCATGTTATATACCATCATGTTTACTTACCATCATGTTATGTACCATCATGTTATATACCATCATGTTTACTTACCATCATGTTATATACCATCATGTTTATTTACCATCATGTTTTATACCATCATGTTTATTTACCATCATGTTATATACCATCATGTTTATTTACCATCATGTTATATACCATCATGTTATATACCATCATGTTTTATACCATCATGTTTATTTACCATCATGTTATATACCATCATGTTTACTTACCATCATGTTATTTACCATCATGTTTATTTACCATCATGTTTTATACCATCATGTTTACTTACCATCATGTTATTTACCATCATGTTATACACCATCATGTTTACTTACCATCATGTTATTTACCATCATGTTTATATACCATCATGTTTACTTACCATCATGTTATTTACCATCATGTTTATTTACCATCATGTTTTATACCATCATGTTTACTTACCATCATGTTATATACCATCATGTTTATTTACCATCATGTTTTATACCATCATGTTATATATCATCATGTTATTTACCATCATGTTTATACCATCATGTTTTATACCATCATGTTTACTTACCATCATGTTATATACCATCATGTTTATTTACCATCATGTTTTATACCATCATGTTATATATCATCATGTTATTTACCATCATGTTTTATACCATCATGTTTTATACCATCATGTTTATTTACCATCATGTTTTATACCATCATGTTTACTTACCATCATGTTATATACCATCATGTTTATTTACCATCATGTTTTATACCATCATGTTTATTTACCATCATGTTTTATACCATCAAGTTTACTTACCATCATGTTTTATACCATCATGTTTTATACCATCATGTTTATTTACCATCATGTTTTATACCATCATGTTTATTTACCATCATGTTTTATACCATCATGTTTATTTACCATCATGTTTTATACCATCATGTTTTATATACCATCATGTTATATACCATCATGTTTATTTACCATCATGTTTTATACCATCGTGTTTTATACCATCATGTTATATACCATCATGTTTATTTACCATCATGTTTATTTACCATCATGTTTTATACCATCATGTTTACTTACCATCATGTTATATACCATCATGTTTTATACCATCATGTTTTATACCATCATGTTTATTTACCATCATGTTTTATACCATCATGTTTATTTACCATCATGTTATATACCATCATGTTTTATACCATCATGTTTTATACCATCATGTTTTATACCATCATGTTTTATACCATCATGTTATATACCATCATGTTATATACCATCATGTTTTATACCATCATGTTTTATACCATCATGTTTACTTACCATCATGTTATATACCATCATGTTTTATACCATCATGTTTTATACCATCATGTTTATTTACCATCATGTTATTTACCATCATGTTTTATACCATCATGTTTATTTACCATCATGTTTTATACCATCATGTTTTATACCATCATGTTTATTTACCATCATGTTATTTACCATCATGTTTTATACCATCATGTTTATTTACCATCATGTTTTATACCATCATATTTACTTACCATCATGTTTTATACCATCATGTTTTATACCATCATGTTTATTTACCATCATGTTTTATACCATCATGTTTTATACCATCATGTTTATTTACCATCATGTTTATTTACCATCATGTTTTATACCATCATGTTTACTTACCATCATGTTATATACCATCATGTTTTATACCATCATGTTACTTACCATCATGTTATATACCACCATGTTTACTTACCATCATGTTTACTTACCATCATGTTATATACCATCATGTGATATACCATCATGTTACTTACCATCATGTTTTATACCATCATGTTTATTTACCATCATGTTTTATACCATCATGTTTATTTACCATCATGTTTATTTACCATCATGTTATATACCATCATGTTACTTACCATCATGTTTTATACCATCATGTTTATTTACCATCATGTTTATTTACCATCATGTTTATTTACCATCATGTTATATACCATCATGTTATGTACCATCATGTTATAAACCATCATGTTATATACCATCATGTTATTTACCATCATGTTATTTACCATCATGTTTATATACCATCATGTTATATACCATCATGTTATGTACCATCATGTTATAAACCATCATGTTATATACCATCATGTTATTTACCATCATGTGATATACCATCATGTTATTTACATCATGCTATTTACCATCATGTTTATATACCATCATGTTATATACTATCATGTTGCTTACCATCATGTTATTTACCATCATGTTATATAGCATCATGTTATATACCATCATGTTTATATACCATCATGTTATATACCATCATGTTTATATACCATCATGTTATATACCATCATGTTAAGTACCATCATGTCTATTTACCATAATGTTATTTACCATCATGTTTATTTACCATCATGTTATATACCATCATGTTACTTACCATCATGTTTTATACCACCATGTTTATTTACCATCATGTTTACTTACCATCATGTTATATACCATCATGTTTTATACCATCATGTTACTTACCATCATGTTATATACCACCATGTTTACTTACCATCATGTTTATTTACCATCATGTCTATTTACCATCATGTTATATACCATCATGTCTATTTACCATCATGTTATATACCATCATGTTTACTTACAGTTTCTTACTGCTTTCTCTGACGACATGCTGGTGTATCCGGGCAATGGTAATGAGGTAATGAGGGAGTACATTCATGTTTGGGAAACATTTAAAAGTTGTGTTTATAATGAAGACAGTGGTGTAGAAGGAGTCATTAATCATCTTTCTTTTGCCTCTTCTTTTTTCCTTTTATTTGTTATTCACTGCAGTTATTCAAATTGTTCCGAAATCTGGACTGCCAATGCCTAAAAAAGAAAGTCTGTATGCTCAATAATCCAGGTAAGACCAGCTGAGACTGAAGAGGTCACTTAGTTGATGATGATGATGATGATGATGATGATGATGATGATGATGATGATGATGAGTGGTGAAACTATCTGTCAATAAACGTTGTGTCCAGATGAACTGATTCAACTTTCTTTGATCTATAAAAGAAGAAATCCACAGCATGGAGGTACAGTAGGTATGTAGTATATGGGAAGTAGCATGTATGGTAGGAATGTAATATATACAGTATTTAGTATATATGGTACGTAGTATATATGGTAGGTATGAACATATGGTAGGTAGTATACATGGTACGTAGTAGTATATATGGTAGGTATCTACATATGGTAGTTAGTGTATATGGTACGTAGTATATATGTATATATGGTAGGTAGTATATACAGTGGGGATGTATATATCGTAGGTATGTGAGGTACGTTTGTATATACGGTAGGTATGTGAATATGATTTGTGGTATATGTATGTATAGATTGTAGGTACTATCTATGGTAGGTATTATATATGGAAGGTATGTATATATGGTAGGTATGTATATGGTAGGTAGGTATGTATATCTATGGTTGGTGTATGTGTGTGTGTGTATATGGTAGGTAGTATATATATGCTGGTATTTATACATGGTAGGTAGTATATATATGGTAGGTATTTATACATGGTAGGTAGTATATATGGTAGGTATGTATACATGGTAGGTAGTATATATGGTAGGTAGTATATATGGTAGGTATTTATACATGGTAGGTAGTATATATGTATATACGGTAGGTATGTATATATGGTAGGTATGTATATACGGTAGGTATGTATATATGGTAGTTATGTATATGGTAGGTAGGTATGTATATCTATGGTTGGTGTGTATGTGTATGTATATATGTATATAAATGGTAGTATATATATGGTAGGTATTTATACATGGTAGGTAGTATATATGGTATGTATGTATATATGTATATATGGTAGGTAGAACATATATGGCAGGTAGTATATTCATCTGTAAATAAAGACAGCATAAACCATTCTTCGCATAGATAGCCAACATCACAATACTACCTGAAAAAACCATCCCCCTAAATGGAACACCACACAGATGTGTGTTCTGGTCTGCATACATTTAGCAGAGGAGGGTGATCTATACTAGTGTCTTCAAATATGATAATTTAATTAGTAATCAGATAAATCACCAGCAGACATCAGCCTGTCTGGTGAAGTCTGGACATAAACAGCTGGCAGGCAGGGAAGAGTTTGGGGGAGTGTGATGACAGAGAGGTTTGTGCACGTGTGCATGCTGATGTGCGTGTGTGTTTATGTTAATATGTGTGTGTATACGTGTGTTTACACGTGTGTAGTTGTGTTTAAGTTTTCAAGTGTGTGTATGTGAGTATACTTTTGCATGTGTGTTTGTTTATATAGTATATATATATATGTTTGCATGTGTCTGTGTGCATTTGTGTGTGTGCGCACGCGCACGTGTGCATTTTTACATTTCTGAATGTGTGCATGACTTTTCATGTGTCTACAGACTGTTGTGTGTGTGTGTGTGTGTGTGTGCTTTTCTGCACACACACTATGTATTGCACATTGCACAGATATTGCATATAATGCATGTACAGATATTGTATTGCGCGTATTGCATATACATATGTTGCATGTATTGCATGTACAGATATTGCATATAATGCATGTACAGATGTTGTATTGCAGATATTACATTATTACATGCACAGATCTTGCATGTTTTGCATGTACAGATATTGCATGTATTGCATGTACAGATATTGCATGTACTGCATGTACAAATGTTGCATGTATTCCATGTACAGATACTGCATGTATTCCATGTACAGATATTGCATGTATTGCATGTACAGATATTGCATGTACTGCATGTACAAATGTTGCATGTATTCCATGTACAGACATTGCATGTTTTGCATGTACAGATACTTCATGTATTGCATGTACAGATATTGCATGTATCGCACATTGCACAGATGAATCAGCTCAGGTCGTGACCCTTAGCGCAGCACGAGCTGCAGTAGCTGAGCAGCAGGGCTATGCTAATGATGATGGCAGATATTAGCATAGCTAGCAGACTGGGTGACAACTGGTCTGCAAACAAGAGAGGCCACATGACACAAATGACACACACGACACACATGACACATAAGACACATACGACACAGATGACAGGCATCCTGCAGAAAGAGTCCTGTGACTGTTAGAACACGAACACAACACGACTTATCATGACTATTGGTGACAAAGTGTACTTCATGATAATCAATGCTATGGATTTTTTTTTCTTTTTACATCGGTGTCATTTTTAATTTAGGCGTGGGGTGTTGTGTGTGTGTAGGGTTGGTGGTGGTGATGATGACGTTGATGAGGTTGATGGAGATGGTGGTGATGATGTTCATGGTAGTGGTGGTGATGATGATGGTGGTGGTGATGATGTGATGAAGATAATGGTGGTGGTGGTGATGGTGATGATGATGACAGTGGTGATGATGGCGGTGGTGGTGATGATGGTGATGATGGTGATGATGGTGGTGGTGTTGAAGATAATGGTGACGATGATGACGATAATTGTGGTGTGGTGGTGGTGATGATGACGGAGATGGTGTTGATAACGCCTACATGATATGTATTTGTGTAGCTGAAGCAGCAATACTGTCTGCAGAGGTCATCTCTTGGTGTAATTCTGGAGATGCTGGTGATGCAGCCGAGTACAAGCCCGGGTCGCGTCTCTGAAGTAGCCACATCGTCGTAGTTCATATAATCAGATTGAAAAATGTTGTGTCTGATATAATGCAAAGATTTCATCCCAACCATGACGTCACAAGGCGACTAGAAGGACACAATGAAGGCGATGGCACTGACTCGTGGTCGCAGGGCATGACAAGTGAGGACCATTTGCAGTCTGTTCTGCCAGCAAATCACATGACTTAATTCAACCTCCACCCCAAAATAAATAAACAAACAAATAGATAACAGGAATAGAAACACATCAGACTGGAGAGGCGCTGGTGCAGATGATGAAGGGTTTTGGAGGGGATTCCGATGCCTGTAGCCCAGGCAACATGCTCATCCACAACACCAATTAAAAAGAACACACCCCCTTAAAGGACACACACACACACACACACACACACACACACACACACACACACACACACACACACACACACACACACACACACACACACATCAGCACCATCTGCTGTAGGTCTCGGGGCAGCCTCAGCTCACCAATAGAGGACACAAAGGAAATAAGGGGGGGGGGGCTTGTATTGAAAGGACACTTGAGAAGGGCCATGTGGCTGAAACAGAGCCCCTTTAAAACGGGCTGGGGTGAGGGGCAGCAGAGGTTGGTAGGGGTGAGGGGTTAGTGAGTTCAGATAATAGCATATTTTGACACGGGACAATTAAAGACACACCCTGTACAAATGTCCATTAAGCAGTCACTTGTAGACCCTCCCTGCCCCGCAGCAGTGGGCTTTTCTGGCATGGGTGAAAGCTTTTATGTGCAGTGTCACGTATCTGCTGATGGACAAACACACACTTGTGCGCATCACACACACACATGCAGACATGAGATGCACACACGTGTATATACGCACACACAATTCAGTGTCAGAGCACCTGGCAATCAGAATCTGAAACGACACATCGGTTCCCCCAGCCCACAGCGGTGCAACACAAAGACAAAAAACACATCCAAAAACTACAAGAAAACAACAAAAACCTGCACCCACACTGACCCTTTCTAAATAAGACCGCCCACCCCTGATTAAACTAAATCGTTACACTACCCCCCCCCTCCTTCGGGAAGCGCGTCCTCGCGGTTCAGCATATCAGCTCCGTTCCTCGCCGAGTAACGGGCGAGTACGTTAACCAGTCGACTAAAGGGTCCGACTCGGGTTCGCGTCCCGGCACAGCGGTTCCCAGCTGCCGCCCCCCCCCCCACAAAGTTGCTATAATATATATGTGTGTGTGTGTGTGTGTGTGTGTGTGTGTGTGTGTGTGTGTGTGTGTGTGTGTGTGTGTGTGTGTGTGTGTGTATGTATATGTATGTATATATATACATATATCCTCACAAAGTATTTCCATCAAGATTGTATACTCACTCATTCATTATTTTGGCACTCCTGTAGACTCCAATGGTCAGGCGGTCCACAGTGTGTGCAGAGAGCAGCGCCTCAGAGCTCTTCCTGCAGACTGCATCTTCCCATGAGCTCTTCCTGCAGACTGCATCTTCACATGAGCTCTTCCTGCAGACTGTATCTTCACTAGAGCTCTTCCTGCAGACTGCATCTTCACATGAGCTGTTCCTGCAGACTGCATCTTCACACAAGCTCTTCCTGTAGACTGCATCTTCACCTGAGCTCTTCTTGCAGACTGCGTCGCCACATGAGCTGTTCCTGCAGACTGCACCTTCACCTCAGCTCTTCCTGCAGGCTGTATCTTCACATCAGCTCTTCCTGCAGACTGTATCTTCCCGTGAGCTCTTTCTGCAGATTGCATCCACGAGCTCTTCATGTAGACTGTGTCTTTACATGAGCTGTTCCTGCAGACTGCATCTTCACGTGAGCTGTTCCTGCAGACTGCATCTTCACATGAGCTGTTCCTGCAGACTGCGTCGCCACATGAGCTGTTCCTGCAGACTGCATCTTCACGTGAGCTCTTCCTGCAGACTGCATCTTCACGTGAGCTGTTCCTGCAGACTGCATCTTCACATGAGCTGTTCCTGCAGACTGCATCTTCACATGAGCTCTTCCTGCAGACTGCATCTTCACACGAGCTGTTCCTGCAGACTGTATCTACACACGAGCTCTTCCTGCAGACTGCATCTTCACATGAGCTGTTCCTGCAGACTGCATCTTCACATGAGCTCTTCCTGCAGACTGCATCTTCACGTGAGCTGTTCCTGCAGACTGCATCTTCACATGAGCTGTTCCTGCAGACTGCATCTTCACATGAGCTCTTCCTGCAGACTGCATCTTCACACGAGCTGTTCCTGCAGACTGTATCTACACACGAGCTCTTCTTGCAGGCTGTATCTTCACATCAGCTCTTCCTGCAGGCCGCATCTTCACCTCAGCTCTTCCTGCAGACTGCATCTTCACACTAAACTCTCACAGTTGCCGCGGTGGTGACACAAGTTGAAAGAGCAGGGTGTTTGTGTTGTTGTTGTTTTTTTGGGGGGGGGCTATATTCTTATTTATACGGAGACTACGGCACACTCGCGCTCTGTGATTGGCCGTTTGGAGACCAAAACAAAAATAAAACAAAAACAAACAACAACAACAACGACAACCTCCCTCTTGGGCGCGTGCCTGTAGAGAAAAGACATGGGGCAGTTTTGATTGAATGGCTCAAATGCGAAACTCCCTGCTGCCCTTTATCCAAACCTTCGGTGTACAGGAATAATTAAACTACACACGAAGCAGAGACTCCTGCCCTGAAAGTTGTAGAATTGAGGTGCAGTCTCTGCCATGTTTGCTGCGCCCCAAAACGGCACCTTAAAACTGTTTTCAGTCAGGCTGCAACACAGTCGGTCTAGTCGTTCCCCCACGCAAGCCTTGGTATTCCCAGACTCAGACGATGGTAACTGTTAATGCACTGTTATTATTATGATTCAATCAAATCTTACTTCATTCAGACACATGGGCAGGCCCACGTTAATAAGACAAGTACAACGCAGGACAACAACACAAAAACGTAGCTAAAACAGCAGTTCACACGTCCACATTGATTAAAACCGATACAGACAACTGTTCCAACAAAACAAGAGGAGTGCCTGGTGTCACCTTGTGTAGGCTCAGTTAACAGCATTATAATTAGTCTTAGAATCAATCAATCGGCACATCCGTTTGTACACAAAATTCCTCAACACAGCATGAAAAGAGGGAACATTACTAGTCACATATGACCTGCACTTGTCCATGTTGGAAGCTTGGGGAAAGTTTCTGAACGCATCATTACATGCTACCTGCAGCTTCTTCCGGGTTGTTTTGCTATAATCGCACCACAAGAGGGCAGTATAGAGTGGCGCACAGTAGGCCCTAAAAAGAGCAGTTTTAACCTCATCTGTACACATGTGACATTTGCGTGCCAGCATGTTGGCTTCTGCGTGCAGCCTGCAACACTGGTGCTGCACATCATCATCATCATCATCATATAGATCATCCCTGATCATGTGACCCAGACACCTGACTGGTCACCACGCGTACTGCTTGTTCCGCCACGAGGCACGAAGAAAAATGTTACTTCTGATCCTCGTTGGATCAGAAAAGTATTATTATTACAACTATTATTATTTTTATTATTTTTATTATTATTATTATTATTATTATCATTATTATTGTTATTATTTTATTATTAGATTATTATTATTATCATTATTATTATTATTATTATTATTATTATCATTATTATTTTATTATTAGATTATTATTATTATTATTATCATTATCATCATTATCATCATTCTTTTATTATTAGATTATTATTATTATTTTAATATTTTTATTATTATTATTATCATTATCATTATTATTATTATTTTATTATTAGATTATTATTATTATTATCATTATTATTATTATTGTCATTATTATTATTATTAGGAGCTCTCATATGGTGTAGATTTTTTAAATGCTGAAATCAAATCAGTTATAAATGTTGTTCCGCGTGATGTTGGCCTATTTTTAGAGACCGGATCAGACTGTGGCACGCGTCTCTGCTTGGCGTGCGTGAGGCGAGGCCTCACTTGAGGCGCGTGGCATCTGCATGGCTGATGTGTGTTCCCGCATCACTCTCCATGGAAACCAGAAGACGCCGTCTGTCCGTGGTTGTGGGGGGTGGGGGAGATGAGGGGAGAGGCGGAGGGCAGAGGCGGAGGGGGGGGGGGCGGAGGCGGACAAAGGAAACCGCCGCACAAGTCCGCACCTGCCGCACGGGTATTCCGTGAACAAGTGTTGTGTTGTGTTGTGTTGTGTTGTGTTGTGTTGTGTTGTGCTGTGCTGTGCTGTGTTGTGTTGTGCTGTGCTGTGCTGTGCTGTGTTGTGCTGTGCTGTGTTGTGTTGTGTTGTGTTGTGTTGTGCTGTGCTGTGCTGTGCTGTGCTGTATTGTGTTGTGTTGTGTTGTGATGTGTTGTGCTGTGCTGTGCTGTGTTGTGTTGTGTTGTGTTGTGTTGTGCTGTGTTGTGTTGTGCTGTGCTGTGTTGTGTTGTGTTGTGTTGTGTTGTGCTGTGCTGTGCTGTGTTGTGTTGTGTTGTGCTGTGCTGTGTTGTGCTGTGCTGTGTTGTGTTGTGCTGTGCTGTGCTGTGTTGTGTTGTGCTGTGTTGTGTTGTGTTGTGTTGTGCTGTGCTGTGCTATGTTGTGTTGTGTTGTGCTGTGTTGTGTTGTGTTGTGATGTGTTGTGTTGTGTTGTGTTGTGCTGTGCTGTGTTGTGTTGTGTTGTGCTGTGTTGTGTTGTGTTGTGATGTGTTGTGTTGTGTTGTGTTTTGTTGTGCTGTGTTGTGTTGTGCTGTGTTGTGTTGCGTTGTGCTGTGTTGTGTTGTGTTGTGTTGTGCTGTGCTGTGTTGTGTTGTGTTGTGTTGTGCTGTGTTGTGTTGTGTTGTGATGTGTTGTGTTGTGTTGTGTTGTGTTGTGTTGTGCTGTGTTGTGTTGTGCTGTGTTGTGTTGTGTTGTGCTGTGTTGTGTTGTGTTGTGTTGTGTTGTGTTGTGCTGTGCTGTGCTGTGTTGTGCTGTGTTGTGTTGTGTTGTGTTGTGTTGTGTTGTGTTGTGTTGTTTATAACGCAGCTGGCCAGTCTGCAGGGCCACAGCTCGGTGATCGCCAGAGAGGCTCCTTTACACACCAACACCTGTCGCGCGCTGCTCGGGGCGGGGCCCGGGACCGGCAGATGCGGCTCGGCAACAATGGGGTCGGGGTCGACTTGCACGCGCCCGTCCTGTTGATCCGTCTTAAAAAATGCCCCCTCCCCCCGCCCCCATCAGCCCCGTCAAACTTCGATTCACAGCGTCTTTACGCATGCGCAGTAACCCAGGTAAGCGAGACAGGTGGAGCCTGGGGGCCTTTTGTGTGATAACACAACCCGGACAAGACTGGCATGGCTCATGACCTGATCACTTCCGGGTTGAGGCAGGACTGTAGCGGTCTAATTAAGATTAGTTTAACAAGATAAAGAGGAGTGTAGTTTATTATTATCATTATCTGTGTTTATGTAATGAGCTCGTTGTATCGCTGTGGTGTATTTATTCTTACTTGGTGTCATTTCGGAGGATGTTGGGGGGGGATTTCGGAGGATGTTGGGGGGGGCACATGTTAGGGGGCGGGGGGGGGAATGGGAATTATACTGGATTTATTTCATGTGTTGGTTCTATAATTTGTAAAATGCGAAATTCAATAAATATAAGTTAAAATAATGCAAAGAAAAGAAAAAGAAAGACAGATGTACCTGCAGCCCCCCCCCTCCCCGGGTCAGGGGTGGTCGTCCACTCTTCACATACATGGCCTCTCTATCGCCGTCCTACAACGCTGTGACGACAAACAGGCCTGTGTGAATAGTACACACGGCCATTGTTACCCTGCGTAATGCACACGCCCATATGTGCATATGAAGCTGCTCGGTGGTTTGGGTCGTTATAGCGCTGCATTGTTTATCATCATCATCATCATCATCATCATCATCATCATCGTCGTCATTACATTTATATAGCGCTTTATCTAGACACCCAAAGCGCTTCGCATTGAAGGGGGAAACTCACTTCAACCACCACCAGCGTGTAGCACCACCTGGGTGATGCACGGCAGCCATAGCTACATACATACATACATACATACATACATACATACATACATACATACATACATACATACATACATACATACATACATACATACATACACACACATTCATACATACATACATACATACACACGTGCGTGCATACATACATACATACATACATACATACACACGTGCGTGCATACATACATACATACATACATACATACATACATACATACACACATACACACGTGCGTGCATACATACATACATACATACATACATACACACGTGCGTGCATGCATACATACATACATACATACATACATACACACATACATACACATACATACATACATACATACACACGTGCGTGCATGCATACATATATACATACATACATATACACATATACATACATACATACATACACATACATACATACATACAGACAGACAGACAGACAGACAGACAGACAGACAGACACACACACATACACACACACACACACACACACACACATACATACATACATACATACATACATACATACATACATACACACACACACACACACACACACACACACATACATACATACATACATACATACATACATACATACATACATACATACATACATACATACATACATACATACATACATACATACATACATAAGTAGCTACCTAAAACACATTTGGTATAGATCACGAGCTCTTCTGACAAAACCCTTCCTGGGTCATGGGTCAGCAGAGTACAGGTAAAGGTGTGTACTGACAGCAGTAAAATACTGGTAAAGGTGTGTACTGACAGTAGTACCATACAGTTTATAAGGG
Source organism: Lampris incognitus (assembly GCF_029633865.1). Classification (NCBI taxonomy): domain Eukaryota; kingdom Metazoa; phylum Chordata; class Actinopteri; order Lampriformes; family Lampridae; genus Lampris; species Lampris incognitus. The sequence continues at coordinate 3,790,383 of NC_079222.1, forward strand.
TGGGGAGACCTGCAGCCAGAGGTCAGAGGTCACTTAGATGAGTGATGAGACGTATCTGTCAGTAAACGTTGTGTCCAGGTGAGCTGGTTCAACTTTGTGTGGCGTGAGTCCGAGTCTCCCCCGCTGGGTGTTGTATACACGTGGCAGCGTGCGGACCCGCGGGCAGATGGGTGACAGCATGGCCGCACCCTCAGCTCGGCGCGAGGGGTAAACAAACAAACCAGGACCCGCACCAGCCCGTCCTGCAGATGAGGAAACAAACAAACCAGGACCCTCGCCAGCCCGTCCTGCAGATGAGGGTCTTTGTTGTGTATAAAAACACGTGTCAGCACTCTGACACGTGTTTCCAGCTCGGACCGCAGGGCGGGGTTTCTGAAGACCAGACTCGCGCTGTCTGTCGTACCGGGTCTGGAGTCCACACCCTGAGCTTTTGCGTTCAGGTCGACAGCAGAGCAGCGAATGTGGAGGCTCGTGGACAATGGAGCGGCGCCCCCGGGGGGTCCGGTGTGACCCCGCTTTAAGGGAGGGAGGGGGGGTCCTCATAGCGAGAGTTCTCCATCTGCCGCCCTGCCATCCACACAACAATGGCGCTGAATCAATCAACCTGGGTCACCCCCCCCCCCAAACCATCCTCACCCCCACCCCGATTACGCAGCAGCAGCAGCAGCAGCAGCTCTGACCTGGATCATGATAAGTTCACTTACGATGAAACCAATATTATGAATATTATGAATATTACGGTCATGTAGGTATAATATTATGAATATTACGGTCATGTAGGTATAATATTGTGGTCATGTAGGTATAATATTATGAATATTACGGTCATAGCTGAGTCTGACGCAGCGCCTTCATGGTCCAACAGCCCTGCAACAAAATAGGCTCGTGCGTTTGGTGTTTTGCTGACAGTCCTAAAAACAAACAAAGCGCAAACTTTTATGTTGTCCAAACTTTTATGTTGTCCAAACTTTTATGTTGTCCAAACTTTTGACAAAACCACGAAAACCGACTTTGACGTGGAATTCATGGAAAGGCAGCACGTGGAAACCTGCGGTGACTTGTTTTTTTTTTGGAAACGAGTTTTGTCCAGTCACATTCGGACAATGGGGGTCTCCTGCACCCCAAAGTAAACGGGCCACAACAGGCGCGGGTTCGGGACCGCGGATAGCCACGTGGTGCAGCGGTGCAGACTGCAGGGACCGCTCTGGCACGCGCTGCTCATTTTCATGTGCATGGTGTCCGTGATAAAGGAGGCCTCTGCGCGCACAATAGAGGAGGTTTTAGTCCGCCTCTGCTCCTACAGATGGCACCCTCCACCTGCCCTGCCTCCAGCCCGGAGAGAGGGGGATGGGACCCCGTCTGCACACTTTCTCCACCTTGAGCCCCACTTTCACCAAAAAAAAACCCCAGAAAACTTAGGAGCCACATTCGTCTATTCTGGTGTTCTCATGTTAGGTTTGGGGGTTACACGGTGTAGAGCTGGCGGCAACTTTTGCAAAGACTTCGTCATAAATCTTTTATTATATTGCTTATTTATTCGGTTTGTGTGTTGTTGTTCCGTTTGGAAGCTCTTTCAGGAAGCTACTGCAGACAACAATTTATTTGCCCTTCCAGAGAAAGAACCAATAAAACAGATCTACAAAAACATGTTCCAAACACGTTTCCGGATATATACATATATACATATATATATATGTGTGTGTGTATATATATATACGTGTGTGTATATATATATATAAATATATACTTTTTGTGTGTGTGCAAAATAGCTTTGTAATGGGAGTCCTCTACCCTGCACATCTTCAAGAAACGGGGCAAGTGATGAGTGTACGTGGACCTTGCGTGGGGTGGGGGGGGAGGGTGAGGGGGGAGTGTGGCTTACTGACCCTTATCAATCTGCCACGAGTCGGAGCGCGACAATATAATTAGCATACCAATACACCGCTCACGCTCGGCCAATGAGCACGCGGCGCTCTCAAGGGGGGGTCGCACGAGCTGCGGGGTATAAGAACCCGCATCTCGGAGTCCGAAGCTACTCTGCTTCTCGGATTTACCCTCCGACAACAGCACCCCTTTCTGCCCCCCGTCTTCTCTTGCGGAATAAAGTCGCGCCGCCAGCATGACTCTGGAGGAAGTTCTGGTCCAGAAACACACCCGGTGCACCGGCAAAGCCCTGGAGGAGGCCCTCCTGTCCGCCAAAGCCAGCGACTGCCTGACCGTCGGTGTCTACGAGTCTGCGAAAGTTATGAACCTGTAAGTAGACCAGTTTCCTGCAAGGCAGACCCTCTCACACTGTCGTTACGTTTGTCGCCTTGGATAGTCATGCAGGCTTGTGTGCTTATTGTGTTTTTGTTTTCTTCTTCTCCTTGTCTCCTCAGAGACCCGGACAGCGTGTCTTTCTGCGTCTTGGCCATGGACGAGGAGTTCGAGTGCGACGTCGCTCTCCAGATCCACTTCACCCTCATCCAGTCCTTCTGTTTCGACAACGACATCAGCATCGTCAGAGTGAGCGACGTGCAGCGCCTGGCGGACGTTGTTGGGGACAAGGCCGAGCAGCACGAAGACGCGCACTGCGTCCTCATCACGGTGCGTATCTGCGCCCCCTGCTGGGCCTAACTCGGTCAGAGTAACGAGAGGGCTCTGCCGGTTTCTAACGTGCCTCTCCTTGTGTTGTTCTTGAACAGAACCCGGCCGATGGTTCGTGGGAGGACCCTGCTCTGGAGAAGCTGCACCTGTTCTGTGAGGAGTGCCGCGGTCTGAACGACTGGGTTCCTGAGATCACCCTCCCCAAGCGCTGATCCGGGACCCGACTCCTCTCTGGTGACGAGATGCTGAACAAGTTCCTCTATGGAAATATTCGTTCTCGCGAAGAGAAGGACGCCATCTCTGCTCATCCTGGATACTCCTGAGGAGGAATCCGTCCGGGCAGCATGGCGCCGGCCCTCCTGGAGGGCCCACCTGGCCCGCCGCGGCCGTCGTCTCTCGTCCCGTCCATGCCAAGATGACCCCCTTCTTTCTGTGAACGGGGTCAGGCATGCCTCGAGAGCGACACATCGACCCTCATTCTTTGTGCGGATGAGGTCTGGAGAGAGAGGAGAAGCGCACGGGGCGTCCTGCGGTCCGCGCAGCGTCACGTGTCGCAGTTTGGAGCATGCGCAGTAGGAGAAGAAGCGGTGCCGTGAAAGAGGCTTTCTTAAAAAGAGACTTTTTAAAGATGTCCTCTTGCTGAGCAACACGACAGCAGTTGCAGACAGCCAGATGTTTCCCACTTTCCAGAATTGTCTTAATCCTCTAAAGGTTTCACTTTAGAATATTTGATAATGACAAAATTATGATCGAACAAATAAAGTGTTAACTTATAATGCTCTCAAGGTTTAACTTTAGAACATTTGGTTATGTATAGACGAAAAGAAAAAAAAAGAAAAACACAGGAAAGTCCAACAGAAGTTAATTAATTTAGAAAATGTAACATTTTATAAAGGTTTCACTTCAGAATATCTGATCGTGTTAAAAGAAAGAAGAAAAGCAAGTCAGCAGAAGTTACTTCATCAGCAGCCTGACGTGTGCTGAGAACAGGCTGGCTGAAAACGGAGAAAGGTGTTCCAGTACCCAGAACTCTCCAAGGTTTCACTTTACAGTATCTGATGATGTTACAGAATTAAACGAGGAGGATAAACGTAGGAAAACTGAGCAGAAACTGTGTAAGATTTGAACGTAGAGTTTTGAATTGTGTAAAATTATAACAGCAAACTAATTTGTAGCGTTACAGATGTGACACTTTCAAACTGTTGCAGAGTGTAAATGGAGAAATGTGCCAATAAAGTGAGAAAAAGCCCACTTCCGGTATGGTGTGTCTTTTCCCAAAACAAGGTTTGGGTATACATATTACAGGGGGGATGGAGGGGGGACTTGTCCACGTGTCTGCGCATGCGCGCGCCGCCGCGCGTGTTGCGCGTAAGGAGGGGGGGGTTGGGGTGTTCATACCCAGACAAAACTTTTTAGAAACTTAGCAAATGTTCCATGGCGGCGGGGGCTGGAGTCTGTCGTCTGCTTGCTGTTGGGTTGTCCCGTTGTGCTTGCGGTTAAAGAAAGGGGGGGGGTCCTTCCTCATCTGCATGTGTATAGGGGGCGCACAAAAGCAGCGCGCGCTCGGCTGTCAGATCCCGCAGTCCGCACAGAGCGCCTATTGTCCGGCCCGGCAGATGTCTCCGCAGCCACGCCGCGCCATCTGCCGCTTTCTGCAGGTGGGGGGGGGGGGGGGTCAGGCAGGGTGGATCTATACACGGTGCAGCTTTCAGTGCCAGAGGGAGAGGGTCTGTCTGTCTGGTTTGGGCCGGTTACGGGGAGGTCCTGCATATCATCTGGTGTCCTGCCAGCTGCCGCTTGCAGTCTCGCAGTGGAACTTTGGTAAACACGAGACGAAGGCCGCAGCACAACGTGGACTCGTTTCTGTTTGGGTGCAGCATCCTCCACCCGCTCATACAGGGACCAAACAGAATCCCGGGCTGTTGTTTTGTCCAATATGCAACATGACATAAGCGTCTTGCAGAGCCACTGAAGTGAGTTTTATTTATAAGTGGCACACAGGAGACGTCTCACAACTTCGACGCCTCGGAGCAGAACCCAGAGGACTCCTACACAACACAAAGACCCATCAGCCCGACACAACACCTCAGTATAGACCTCAGAACCGAGCCACTTTAATGCTGCTGCAACATGTCTGGCCGTCAGTACAAACACCACAGTGTGGAGTGCAGGGCTGTGATAACGTCTCACACAGGTTTTACATCTCTTACACAACATGTTGCAGGTTAGGGCTCATTAGCTGCACGCCCTTCAACAACGTGGACTCACGAGGCACTTCCACACAAACGGGCCGACTTGTGCTCTTGTGTTTAATTGTTGTTATTTCGTCTTTCTTTTTCCTCACTTTTGCTTTGTTTTGAAAGTTGTGTTGTGGTTTGATTTGACTGATAATGTATAAACAGGGCAGGATCAGGAAAGTTCTCTACTTCATCCTACACCCCTTTCCAGCATGGACCAGTTAGGACTTGTGTTGTTACAGAGAGTTTGCATAATATGTTCCGTTATTTCCATTTGTTGTGCATTCCTGCCTATATACCTTGTTTTGTTGTTTTAACATGATCGAAATAAAATCAAACAATCAATCAATCAATAGGTCAATCAATCAATCAATCAACACATGAAAGGCTATTTTTAAACAAAAGATGCATGGTAGTAATAGCAAATAACTTATGAAAGGCTACAAAGTGTGCAAAAGTATTACTGCAAGCATTAATCACTGAATGCTATTTGTTTGCAAAACACAAAAATAAACAATTTTCTTCAACTATCATAAAAAACAAGAAGAATGTTTTGTATACAAGACAGGCCACTGCGACATAGTGTTGCTCATGGTGTATTTCTGAGTCCATCATGAAAGCACACAGAACTTGGAGGTGTGCCTGAGGCTTCGATAGGCTCGGAGGCCCTCTCTCTTTGGGTCTCGGACCATGCCTCGAACCACAGGCACAGTGTCACAGCCCCTCCTCTTCTGGGCCTGGTGTGACAGGATGCGATAAACCCCAATGACGGGGCTCCGGCTGCCTTTGGGCTGGTTGTTCCGTATGTGCTCCATGGTGAATCCCAGCTCCTCCATAGAGCTCTTGACCTCCTCCTCCTCCTCCTCCTCCTCCAGCTCCCCAGGACTGGAATCCAGCAGGCGAAGGGGGCTTAGTGGGTCAGTAGGTACCAACGACCAGGGAAACTCCACGGGTAGGAGCCAGTCACAGCCCAACATTTGGTCTACTGCATAGCGTTCCACCGGTACGGGCTTCAGGATGCCCTTGATCAGCCTCTGGCAGGGCCCTGGCACCCATGGCGGGAGGGTGTAAGCGCCTTCAAGGATGCAATGCCGCAGCTTGCCCATGGTGTCGGCCCGGAACGGCATGGTGCCGGTCACCATGAAGAAGAGTAGGACCCCCATGGCCCACACGTCCACCGGCGGCCCCATGTAGCATTCGTCCCTGAACAGCTCTGGGGCTGCGTAGGGAGGGGAGCCACAGAAGGTGTCGAGGGTTTCGCTGCAGTTTGACACACGGGTGCTAAATCCAAAGTCGGCCACCTTCACACAGGCGCTGCTGGTGAAGAGGACGTTCTCTGCCTTCAGGTCCCGGTGGATAATGTTGTTCTTGTGCTGCAAAACATGAGTTGGTTTGGATTTTCTCAGAAAGGCAACACATACAAGAGGAAAGATGATTTGTCCTGCATAATGCTTTAGCACACACGACAGGTAAGCACAGGAGCAACGGAACATTCCAGATATGACACAGCTGACAAGGACTGTTAACTGAAGGTATGTGCTTGGATGATTACTTCTAATTCATTTCACAACCACATCAGAGGTCCTATCCAGATCCCAGTGGACGTATCCTTTTCTAGCCTCGTTGCTTTAGTTTAGTTGATAACTTTCATAATTTACACAACCTCCAAAATGGATGGTCACCAACCCTGTCCACTAAGATAACACAAAAACTTTCCATCCAGAGGACACTTCTGGTCCACTGAGACCATGACCACTTCCATTTCCTCCATTAACACCCTGCAAACCCCAACCACCTCTACACCCTCTCGCTATCAAACAGGAATGTCAACGTACAGTAGTACTGTCCTTTTGAATCACAATTTAATGTAAAACAACTATAACTCAACCAAAGAGGCTTTTTTCCCATATCTTGGGCCGCTACAAGGACAACACAACCCTGTAAACGTCAGACCTGGTATGTGAGGCTTATCAGCGCACACATAACTGTTGTTACTACTCAAACTAGGCTGAACAATAGACTTCTAGAGCGATGAGGTCAATGCCCTGCCTCCAGAGTACATTCACAGTTCACACACGTTTGATTTTTCACCCATGATAAATTAACTGAACTGTTCAGTACTGGTTGACTGTTCAGTACAGGGGCCTACGTTGCTCAGTCGTGCTACTAGAGATCAAAAATGCCATATTTCATCTTTACACCAAGTAAAGACTTAAAAACAGACAAACTACGGTGTTTTTCTAATATACTCACCAAATATTTGATGGCAGAGAGGATCTGGGCAAAGGTGATCTTGCTCTTGTTGTCCGATAGTTTGCCCTCCTCGCAGATGTGGGTGTGGAGGTCCCCACCTCCGGCATACTCCAATACCAGGTAGAGACGGCTGGGGGTTTCCACCACCTCATACAGGCGAACCACGTTACAGTGCTGCAGGCCCTCCATGCTGGAGATCTCCCTGGACAGCAAACGCTGGGCCTGCAGATCCAGCCTCGTCTTATCCAGCACCTTCAGGGCCACTTTGTCTAGACAGGGAGATGGGCCCATTCACATCCAGGCAGTAGAGGGCGTAGCAGGGGGGTGAAAGAGATCGAAGGGGGAGGAAGGGGGATGGATAACAGACACCACGTGCAGGGCTGTGTTGGTCAGTATTTGGTTTTGGTATGTTGCTTGGCTTATTTATTATTTTTTTAAGATGTTAAGATGTGAAGCGCCACATGGACCTGGCTGCTAACTCTCATAAACGGCATGTTTAGCCCTACCACCTACACTACCGTTCAAAAGTTTGGGATCACATTGAAATGTCCATATTTTTGAAGGAAAAGCACTGTACTTTTCAATGAAGATAACTTTAAACTAGTCTTAACTTTAAAGAAATACACTCTATACATTGCTAATGTGGTAAATGACTATTCTAGCTGCAAATGTCTGGTTTTTGGTGCAATATCTACATAGGTGTATAGAGGCCCATTTCAAGCAACTATCACTCCAGTGTTCTAATGGTACAATGTGTTTGCTCATTGGCTCAGAAGGCTAATTGATAATTAGAAAACCCTTGTGCAATCATGTTCACACATCTGAAAACAGTTTAGCTCGTTACAGAAGCTACAAAACTGACCTTCCTTTGAGCAGATTGAGTTTCTGGAGCATCACATTTGTGGGGTCAATTAAACGCTCAAAATGGCCAGAAAAAGAGAACTTTCATCTGAAACTCGACAGTCTATTCTTGTTCTTAGAAATGAAGGCTATTCCATGCGAGAAATTGCTAAGAAATTGAAGATTTCCTACACCGGTGTGTACTACTCCCTTCAGAGGACAGCACAAACAGGCTCTAACCAGAGTAGAAAAAGAAGTGGGAGGCCGCGTTGCACAACTGAGCAAGAAGATAAGTACATTAGAGTCTCTAGTTTGAGAAACAGACGCCTCACAGGTCCCCAACTGGCATCTTCATTAAATAGTACCCGCAAAACACCAGTGTCAACATCTACAGTGAAGAGGCGGCTGCGGGATTCTGGGCTTCAGGGCAGAGTGGCAAAGAAAAAGCCATATCTGAGACTGACCAATAAAAGAAAAAGATTAAGATGGGCAAAAGAACACAGACATTGGACAGAGGAAGACTGGAAAAAAGTGTTGTGGACGGATGAATCCAAGTTTGAGGTGTTTGGATCACAAAGAAGAACGTTTGTGAGACGCAGAACAAATGAAAAGATGCTGGAAGAATGCCTGACGCCATCTGTTAAGCATGGTGGAGGTAATGTGATGGTCTGGGGTTGCTTTGGTGCTGGTAAGGTGGGAGATTTGTACAGGGTAAAAGGGATTCTGAATAAGGAAGGCTATCACTCCATTTTGCAACGCCATGCCATACCCAGTGGACAGCGCTTGATTGGAGCCAATTTCATCCTACAACAGGACAATGACCCTAAACACACCTCCAAATTGTGCAAGAACTATTTAGAGCAGAAGCAGGCAGCTGGTATTCTATCGGTAATGGAGTGGCCAGCGCAGTCACCAGATCTGAACCCCATTGAGCTGTTGTGGGAGCAGCTTGACCGTATGGTACGCAAGAAGTGCCCATCCCATCCAACCAATCCAACTTGTGGGAGCTGCTTCTGGAAGCGTGGGGTGCAATTTCTCCAGATTACCTCAACAAATTAACAGCTAGAATGCCAAAGGTCTGCAATGCTGTAATTGCTGCAAATGGAGGATTCTTTGACGAAAGCAAAGTTTGATGTAAAAAAAATCTTATTTCAAATACAAATCATTATTTCTAACCTTGTCAATGTCTTGACTCTATTTTCTATTCATTTCACAACATATGGTGGTGAATAAGTGTGACTTTTCATGGAAAACACAAAATTGTTTGGGTGATCCCAAACTTTTGAACGGTAGTGTATATATGGCGATTCTGAGTCAGGGTGGGGTGCGACTCTTCCAAAAATGTTTGTGACTGTGTTTTGAAGATAGCTTTTTTATTCAACATTTTAATACTCATTGGTGAGAAAACTGAATGTTTTTTTCTGCACCCCACCACTCTTTTCTTTTAGCCTCTCCCTCGTCGTATATCACTTGGTATTGCCCATATATTTCATTAGAGGTGGAGTTTCACAGAAACGCCACCAGCAGAGACGCGTAAGACGTGCTCTATCACCTTCAGTGTGCTTAAACAAATCAGTCTTTTGATAAAGGTGTTCAAGTCTTTCTGATGTGTCAGCTTGCTCTTCTGGGTTGCTGGTTTGCTAGAAACAGGATTCAGACAAGCTCACTTTAGCTCTGCTGAACTGCTGCAGCAGCATCTATCTACCAACGTCACTGTGAAGCATCTATCAGGACATGATGTAAATAATATGTAGCATTAGCAGCTCAACTGAACATGTGCAGGAAATACTCAGCCTACTTCTAATGACAAACTTCTAATGACAATGCTCATGTCTCCTTTCTGTTCACAACAAAGTCCCACACAGTGGTGCGTCACACCTTTGACACCGTGTGTCCTCATTAAAATATAGTTTGTAGTCTCACTGAGAAGCAGTCATTGAAATGTGGCTTTGGGCAAAATAACTAGATTCTCTTACCTTTAGTTAGAGCGTGGAAGGCCAGTTTGACCCTGGAGAAAGTTCCGTAGCCGATGCCACCGCGGACCTTGTAGAAGCCCACCCTGCGGCCTATGATCAGCTCCTTGATGGTCTTCTCGTCTTTGCACATGTCCATGGTGAGCTTCTGTAAGGGAGTGGGACGAAGTGGAAGGTCTCCATCCTCATCCTCTAGGCTGGCGACCGAGCTGTCTGTCAGGCTGTAGAGGCTGTGGTGGAGCTTGGTGGTCGTCACCTGATACTGGCTTCCCGGCATCACTGCAGCGATCTCAGGATCATGTCATCTTCAGAGAAAACATGTGACGGGTGATTACCAGCTCATTGTTATGAACAACTGCTCACTAGGAACTCAAAAGCATTAGCATCACTTGTGTGGAAGACGCCATCTCTAAATGACAGATACCAAAAGTGTAATCATCACATTTATCTCCAAAAAATCCACTGGACTGAAAGTAAGCTTGAACAAAGGTGGAACCGACGGTGCAGATTTAAGACTATCTTTTAAAATGTCTGATTGAGAACAAAACAATGCATGTATTGTTCAGACTGCTACAAAATGTATTGTAAAGTTAATCTGTAATGTAGTCTAGGCATACTGGTTAAACCCTCTTAAGTATTACTTTAATTAATTCATGTATTAATTAATTAAATGAATGTGTCGTTATATTAATATTATTATTCCAGGATGGGGTATCTGCCGTTTAATAGATGTCATAATTGCTCTGATAATGTGATTATGTGCATCAAAGTAAAGCCTATTCTTGAATATTAGGGAATTAAAATGAAAACACTATTACAGAAGGATGTCCGACAGTTAGAGGGCCTAACAAAATACGCCTTTACAGTTCAGTAATCGTTGACTACATGTACATTGTTACGTCATGCCAGTAACACCATCTGAATTTGACTAGAAACTGTGAGCAATACATTTACTAGCACTTCTAACACTGACATGTGTACAAGGTCAGAGATAACTTAACACACAGGATCAATAGCTCCAAGATCCAATAAAATATCAAGTAAAAACTTAATTTCCATACCAGGTTTCCACACTGTTGCTGTGCATCCACACAGAAACTGAATCCATGGTTAGTAAGAATCCGCTGCATCTGTCTCAGTAGACGCCAATACTTAAAACTTGAGTATCTAAGAAAATAGTGGTAGTCTTTTATTTTCTTTTTTAATTGTCCTTTTTAGCCAGCTCTCCCTCGGTCTTTCTCGCAACAGACTACATAAATGAGCAGACACCCGGGGTACATCTAAGTGTGCTTGCCATAAAGTTAACGTGGACAGATGGCGGGGACTTCACTCGCCACAGTCCACACACCACTGTCTGTCTCTGTCTGCCCCATCTCTCTCTCCTTGACAGATTAGGGATTAAGGTGGTGTCATGAACTTTAATCCGGTCTTTATTTAGGTCTCTCTAAATCTCTTCAAACAGCTAACATCAATGCAGGGTGCAGAGATACAGAAAGTTAATACAGTAAAAGCACCATATGACTCTACAGGTAGGGCCTCGGGGTGCATTGAGCTTTTTCTTTGCATATTGTGGTGCATTAAAAAAGTGCCTATGCAAGAGGCAGAGTTCCTGTGCAACACAAGGTTGATCTAATAGTTCTGTGGTGAGCTGTGGTAGAAATCAAACCTTATGTAACGGTATTACCTGATGTTCCCATAGAGATTAGCTCTCTGTCCCGCTTAGACTCGCTCATGGAGCAGTGCAGATAAAGAGATTACAGAGTGTGAGGACAGGAATCCTACAAAATGTGTCATTGTCATTCAGGTATGCCGTCCCTGTGAGCTGGGGAAACCACAGGGGATACACATTCAGGTGTTCTGTCCCTGTGAGCCACGGAAATCACAGGCATTCATGTGTACTGTCCCTGTGAGCTGGAGAAATCACAGGGGATACATATTCAGGTGTGCCGTCCCTGTGAGCCGGGGAAACCACAGGGGATACATATTCAGGTGTGCCGTCCCTGTGAGCCGGAGAAATCACAGGCATTCAGGTGTGAAATCACAGGCATTCAGGTGTGCCGTCCCTGTGAGCCGGAGAAATCACAGGGGATACACATTCAGGTGTGCTGTCCCCGTGAGCGGGGGAAACCACAGCGATACACATTCAGGTGTACTATCCTTGTGAGCCAGGGCAATCACAGGAGATACATGCTACCGTAGCTCCTGTAAACTATGGTCATGCTATTGTACACAAACAACACTCCACCGTAATACATGGAGAGGATCAACTTCAGTGAATAAATGCAATGACATTTAAAGTATGTCATCTTAAATCAATATAGAATGAGTTGTACCGGACTGTTGTGGTGAAGAGGGAGCTGAGCTGGAAGACAAAGCTCTCAATTTACCAGTCAATCTTCGTTCCAACTCTCACCTATGGTCATGAGCTTTGGGTAGTGACCAAAAAGGTGAGATCGCTGATACAAGCGGCTGAAATGAGTTTCCTCTGTAGGGTGTCTGGGCTCAGCCTTAGAGATAGGGTGAAGAGCTCGGACATCCGGAGGGAGCTCGGAGTAGAGCCGCTGCTCCTGCACGTCGAAAGGAGCCAGTTGAGGTGGTTCGGGCATCTGATTAGGATGCCTCCTGTGCGCCTTCCTTTGGAGGTTTTTTGGGCACGTCCACCTAGGAGGAGATCCCGGGGTAGACCCAGAACTCGCTGGAGGGACTACATGTCCAATCTGGCCTGGGAACGCCTTGGGACCCCCCAGGAGGAGCTGGAGGGCGTTGCTGGGGAGAGACGTCTGGAGTGCCCTACTTAGCTTGCTGCCACCATGACCCGACCCCGGAGAAGCAGCTGATGATGAGATGAAATAAGATGAGATGAGATGAGATGAGATGAGATGCAGTGACACTGTGGCACATGGAAGACACAGGACAAACATACGGTTTATGCAAACTGTTTTATTCCAAATTATGGAAAGCTATGACTTTTCAATAAAAGTGGAACTACTTTTGAAACAATCTGCTCAAATCAAATCAAATACTCTGGTAAAAGTGAACACACTCATCTAGTCTACTCAAAATTATTCACGTTAAAGACAAGCTTGCTAGAAATCAAACTAAGTCGTTCAAACATAGTTTGGGGCAAACTTTAACAAGCATGCATCCATTTTTTCCAATGTTTTTAAATGTCCCCCTGCTCCACCACAAAATGAACTGATCAACTGTTGTGGTGCTGTTTATGCATCTACTTTAAAGGGTTAATATCTGCGTAACATCTGGGATTTATTCCTATTTGGTTCATTACATTACGTAACGTCCAAAACGGCTGCTTTATAGAAAGTGTCAGGTTTCATTGGACTCATGACTTATTCAGTGAAAAACTATTTAGTATGAAGTAAAAATACTTGGTATATCTTAAGTAAAGGGTAAAGAACAAAATTGAAAATATACTCATTTGCATGTATTTATTTAATAGCATGAGGTTATTTCTCTCCTTTTTTGTTCCCCCAAATGCTTGTATTCCCTGGCCACAAACTTGCAAATGGTGATTTCTGCGAGATGTCTCAGGCTAACCATAACCCCAGCCTGAACCCCCACCCTGACTATAACCAAAACTGACTGCAGAAATGATCAAACAGCCCAGGGACAATCATGTCCAACGGTGAGCTGGGACCATCTCTAACTTGCAGAAATAAAGGGAGGTCACGAACCCCAAACCGTTCTAAGTTTTAAGGATCACAGTGGGTTGTGTGAATTCCCCGGGGTCATAAAATAGTTGCTGTTTTTGTGTCGTGTAACAAAAAAAACAGGCCAAATTAGAATCTACTAATTTTGTTTATTCTTCCATTTAAGTAAATGAGGTTGGATTAATTCCTTAACTGGCATGGCCTTCAGACTACTTTACGCATTACGTCTGTGCGCTGCTGCATGCTGTGACCACGCAGGTGACTGATTGGATTAGGTCCTTGGACAGCAGCGCTGCCTGTGGTAAGTGTGCAGGGGACCTGTGCTACTATATATGCAGCCTATACTGACACTGACGCTGGTCACCTGGGCCAATGGTTTGAGAGCCCTGACTGGCCAAAAGCCAGTGACAATGTAAATGTACTGAAGGATGACAACACAAGCAACACTGTCAACACATTAACGGTGTGTAACAACAGAACAATAACAAGAGTTTGCTAAGAAGATGTTTGGCAATATCTGAAAAAAAGCCTGCATAAAGATAAATAACAGCTCTGGAAACTCCAGAAAAAGAAAAGAAAATAGGTGCCCACTTTTTTATACAACAGGAGCTTTGAGCTCCTTGGAGCTTATATCAAAGGAGCTCAATAAGCCCAAAGAGCAGTGCACACGTAAGACAAGGTGTGGTATAGACAACAAGCCTGTGATGGCAGCTAAACCCTCCTCCTCTTAGAGCAGTTTTCACTGAGGCTAATGGCGCGCTGACGCTCCTCCAATTCCTTGATTCTCTGACGCAGAACATCGATCTCCTTGTTCTTCTCCTCCTGGAAGGACAGCAGCTTCTGCAGGCACACATGCACAGGTCATTCATACTCATGGAGAAACAAACACACATAAATATGTGCGTGCACGCACACACACACACACACACACACACACACACACACACACACACACACACACACACACACACACACACACACACACGAGTCAAGATAGAAACAACACAGTTGTTAAGTTAAGGCACGACACAACACTTGTGAGCGTAGAACACTAGGTGTTTGTGTACCTTTGAATGACAGAGGAGCGAGAGACAGAGACAGAGAGAGGGAAGACAAAGAAATAAAGGCGGACAGAGAGAATGAGAAGGGCAGAAAGACAGAGGAAGAGAGAGAGAGGGGGAGAGAACTCACCCTCTTGTAGATGTGGAGGAACGGGCTGGAGCTCTGGGGCTGCTGGTTCCTTTGTGCCATACTCTGAACCTTGGAAAGCTTAGCGCCAAACTGACAGAACAAGAGCAAGGTTAAGCCTGAGTAACTGATGTTGTCTCTTGGTATGAAGAACTGGACATCAAATGAGACTAGAAATACCGGAACTTACAGTCAGACACACACACACAGACATGTAGACAGGCAGACAGACACACACAGGTTATCGACAGCATGTCTTTTATGGAGTCCAGCACTGTTTTACAAACTTTTTTTTAAAATATTGCCCCCCTTTTTCTCCCCAAATTGTACTTGGCCAATCACCCCACTCTTTCGAGCCGTCCCGGTCGCTGCTCCACCCCCTCTGCCGATCCGAGGAGGGTTGCAGACTACATGTCTCCTCCGATACACGTGGAGTCACCAGCCGCTTCTTTTCACCTTACAGTGAGGCGTTTCACCAGCGGGGTGTAGCGCGTGGGAGGAGCATGCTATTCCCCCCAGTCCCCCAACAGCCGCCACGACCAACCAGAGGAGGGGCTAGTGCAGCGACCAGGACACATACCCACATCCAATTGTGTCTGTAGGGACACCCGACCAAGCCGGAGGCAACACGGGGATTCGAACCGGTGATCCCCGTGTTGGTAGGCAATGTAATAGACCGCCACGCTACCCGGACGCCCCAGTTTTACAAACTTTGTCTCTAGCAACCTCTATAAAGGCAGTGATTCCCACTGGTGACCCTGACATAGGCATTGCTCTGGTCGGTAGGCATTCTTCTGAAGCTCACATCAACAATGTGACTCGGGCTGCACACTTCCACCTACACAATATTGATCCTCTTCGCCCGTCACTTACACCTAACAGCACTGCCATATTCATTCACACCCGGTTACATCCTGTATTGACTACTGCAATTCTCTCCTCTTTGGTCTTCCCCTCAAGTGTCTTCATAAACTTCAGTTGGTCCAGAATTCAGCTTCCCGTATCAGTACCAGAACTCCTTCCACAGATCACATCACTCCTGTTCTGCAGCAACTCCATTGGCTCCCTGTTAAATACTGTATTGACATCAAGATCCTGCCCCTCACCTTTAAGGCCCTTAATAACCCAGCTCCTTCATATCTTTCTGAACTCCTTCATGTCCACACACCCTCCCGCACTCTCAGATCCTCTTTTGCTCTCCAACTCACTACACCATCGGCCCGTTTGACTACCATGGGGTCTAGAGCTTTCAGTCATTCTGCCCCCCGCCTATGAAACTCTCTCCCACAAGACATCACAACACTGACTCTCTTTCAATCTTCACATCCCATCTCAAAACGTACCTTTTCAGATTGGCATATTCAGTCTGATCCATGCTTCACTGAGTTTTGTGCAGATGATGATTTTATACTTATCTGTTGTGTTAACTTTGTATTGTCTACCTGCTTTGTTTTGACTTTATGCTGTCTGATACAGTGCTGCTGGTTTTTTACTGTGTTCTGTAAGGTGTCCTTGAGTGCTCTGAAAGGTGCTCACAAATAAAATACATTATTATTATCATTATTATTATTATTATTTATGTATGGCATGGAACTGTGACATCAAGGAATGATGGGGTTTTTTTTTTCATTGCCATGCTTATGCAGGATGAAAAGTATTATTTCACAAGATAAATGCACTTGTTACAAACACCATAGACACAGCCTTTTTTTCCCCACATCCCATAAATCCCCCCCCCCCCCACAGCCTGTTGAAATCATCTCAAACCTCCCAGGCGGCTGTTGTGTTGTTTCTGTGGATCTCCTGGTGAAGCCATACCTCTATCTGCATCCTCAGGAGGTCACTCTGCCTTTCTTTTTCCTGGTTCAAGAATTTCTCCCTCATCGCATCCAGTTCAGATTCCTTCCTCTCCAGCAGCTTCTTTACCTCTGCATCTTTCTCTTCCACTGTCAAAAAAAACAAAACAAACATTGCCAAGCATCAGTGAAAGAATGTGAAATAAACGCAGCCATTCCAGGATGTTTCATTTCATAAGGTATTTTATTTACGCATTTTCTTCACCCACTTCATCCTTTTCAAGGTCACTGGGGTCTTGCTGAGCTGATCCCAGTCTACTTTGAATAAAAGACAGGGAGACGCCCTGGACAGGATGTGAACAAAATGACAGGATGTGGCAGTATGTGGTCTGAGGTGCTTCAATAGCACAATTTGGACTTATGTCTGTGTTCTGAGACGGACTACATATGCGTGAATGAGAGGGAGCACAGCAGACTGGTGAGGATGCAAGGAGTACAGGTGATGAAGGCGTATGAGTTTAAATGCTTGGGGTCAACTGTCCAAAGTAACGGGGAGTACAGAAGAGAGGTGAAGAAGAGAGTGCAGGCAGGGTGGAGTGGGTGGAGAAGAGTGTCAGGAGTGATTTGTGACAGAAGGGTACCAGCAAGAGTTAAAGGGAAGGTTTACAAGATGGTAGTGAGACCAGCTATGTTGTATGGTTTGGAGACAGTGGCACTGATGAAAAGACAGGAGGTGGAGCTGGAGGTAGAAGATGAGAAGATGATAAGCTTTTCATTGGGAGTGATGAAGAAGGACAGGATTAGGAACGAGTATATTAGAGGGACAGCTCAGGTTGGACGGTTTGGAGACAAAGCAAGAGAGACAAGATTGAGATGGTTTGGACATGTGTGGAGGAGAGATGCTGGGTATATTTGGAGAAGGATGCTGAATATGGAGCTGCCAGGGAAGAGGAGAAGAGGAAGGCCAAAGAGGAGGTTTATGGATGTGGTGAAGGAGGACATGCAGGTGGCTGGTGTGACAGAGGAAGATAAAGAGGACAGGGAGAGATGGAAACGGATGATGCACTGTGGCGCCCCCTAACGGGAGTAGCCGAAAGTAGTAGTAGTAGTAGTAGTAGTAGTAGTAATAGTAGTCTGTGTTCTATTACTTTACTTTTGTGGCTTTTTTAGGGCATGTCACTCTTTACAGCCACACTCTTTCAAATGTTGTTCAAATATGCAGAGAATGCAACGCACCACTGGACAGCCACGGTGCACACTAACCAAACCCCCTCCACAGCTGCAGCCACACTAGATGCAACACCAGTGACTAAATGTAAAATACATTTGCGTTGAGTGATACACATAACCTATTTTGTATTCTGTATTGATTTTTATTTTTTTATTTAGAAGAATGCTGCAAATGCCATACACAGCGCACGTCACCAACACTGAAGTGCTGAACAGAGTTCAGGAAGCTACTGGTCACCATGATAGTTTACTGACAATGGTACAAAAAGGAAATTAAACTGGTTTGGGCACGTTTGCCGAATGGAAAGGAAACTTGCAAAGGACGTCCTGCAAGGCCTGGTAGAAGGGACTAGGAAGCGAGGGAGACCAAGAAAAACCTGGGTAAATAACACCTGAGAATGGCTACAGATGAGTGTAGTGGAGGTGGGGAGAGCTGCGATGGATAGGGGACGGTGGAAGAGACTCGTTGAGGCATCAGCTGTGCTCCTACAACCTCCATAGGTTACAGAACTGATGAAGATGATGATGGTGATTGATTCTTATTTTTTCATTTACTCCCCCCCCTTTTCTCCCCAATTGTACCTGTCCAATTACCCTACTCTTCCGAGCCGTCCCGGTCTCTGCTCCACCTCTCTGCTGACCCGGGGAGGGCTGCAGACTACCACATGCCTCCTCCCATACATGTGGAGTCGCCAGCCGCTTCTTTTCACCTGACAGTGAGGACTTTCACCAGGGGGACGTAGCGCGTGGGAGGATCACGCTATTCCCCCCAGTTCCCCCTCCCCACCGAACAGGCATCCCGACCGACCAGAGGAGGCACTAGTGCAGCCACCAGGACATGTGCCCACATCCGGCTTCCCACCCGCAGACACGGCCAATTGTGTCTGTAGGGACGCCCGACCAGGCTGGAGGTAACACAGGGATTCGAACCGGCAATCCCCGTGTTGGCAGGCAACGGAATAGACCGCCACGCCACCTGGACGCCCTTCTGTATTGATTTCTTTTAAAAAATCCCGGTCTCCGGCATCACTACATTAAATTTAAACATCATTAATTTATCAACAGTTCATGTATAACAGTATTTTGCAGCATTAAGCATCACTAAGTTCCAAGTCAAATGAACTGAAACAGTTTGAGGATCAACATTATCTGACCGTCCGTGACTGAGGATTTACACTGACTGAGGGTTTGGTTGTGTGAATCATCTGACTTACGTTTGCTCTGCTGTCTCGTGAGCTCCCATTGGTGTCTCTCCTCCTCAGCATCAATCTGAGCAAGCAGTCCCGCCACTTTAGCCTCCTGGTCCTGAGAACAGAAAGCTGACAAGTCACCTGACGTCCACCAACACTGGCTAGAAGTTGAAATGTTGAAATGAAACATATTGTTGGTTCGGACACGTCGACATTCTAACGTATCTGTGGTCTGCAGAAACGTAAAACGCCAACATGTTATTGTGGCGCCTGGGTTGTTTTTCCGACTGGAAGGCTGCACCACCGATACCCACTGCACAGCCCCGCACGCGCAAAACTGATGCTAAAGGGGAACCTCGAGTGTCCCAGTGTGACGCGTGAGGTCACGCACCAAGCTGCCGTATTTGAGGAGTTGGGGATGAGAGCGTGTTGGAAGGGCAGGCTGTACTCCTTCTGTTCCTAGACAAAACAGTAAGAGAGGAAACCGTGAGACAGGCTGAGGGCTCCAGCTAAATAATGGCGTCTCTGAATTCCTTAAAACTCTAACTTTACCTTTTTGTCAATACGGCTACTGCCACCGAGCGCCGGGCATCAGTGGCGGCCATGTTTTCTCATGTTTGAACTCTGAACCGGTGTTGATTGCGCCTCATTGCACCTTATTTACATTTTTATTTTATTTTATTTTTGTGTATATATATTTTATTATTATTCCTTTTGACTTTTATCTTTAACATTTACTTTTAATTTGTCCCTGTCGCACAAGCATACCAAGACAAATACCTTGTATGTTCTTGTGCTTGGCAATAAATGTGTTTCTGATTCTGAACGCTGATGAGGGTCTTCGCTGTGAGGAACACAAACATCTCAGCAACCTTCAGCCAGCGGACAGGGTGCAGCCCGGGCGGTGGGGCTGCAGTGGGGCAGAGGTTGGGCATGAGTTTGATTCCAGTCCTCACTGGATCATTCATCCTTTGTGGGAATGCTAAGTGAGGGGGACCAGGAGAGACTGGGAGAGGTGGGGAAGTGTGTGCCTGGATGTCAGGCGACTGGCACCGGGGATCCAGATTAAAGCAGGAAGCCTGGTGCCTGGCTCAGGCAGGTCAGTGCAAATTCCACTTAATGTCCTGAGCTGTCAGTCAACAAGACCCTCAACAGAGCATATGTTTGATGTGTGCGCTGATGAAGGTCTCCATCCATCCATCCATTATCTAAACACCCTGGACAGGTGGGCAGGCCATCACAGGGCGGACACGGACACGGACACACACACACACACACACACACACACACACACACACACACACACACACACACACACCTAGGGACAACTTAGTACGGCCGATTCACCTGACCTACATGTCTTTACAATTAGAATTAAGAGAATGACTGGAAAATTATTATCCATTTTGGTCATGAGCACGTTTTTGTACACTGATGGTTGTGCAAAGCAGATCCCAATAATGAGGACATATCCTGTACAATTCAATTCAGTTTTGGTTTGCGACATTCATTCTACTCTTGAATAAACTCAACGGGTCTAGATGGCGGTAAAATCGTTAAATGAAGTAATGATCATAACCTCTAATGTTCTCTCAATCTGCTGGTCCCGCTCTGCGATCTCATTCTTCAGCTTTTCATTCACATCTGCAACATGAAAATATCAACATTAAGACGCACCATGACAGAATGGCCACCAGATGGCAGAGTGGCAGCATCTTGATCCAAAGACACGGTATCATAAAAAGCGCAACACAATCTAAACATTACAAGACATATTAATTATGAACATTTTCTCAATTTCTAGAGGTACTGTACTCTCCGAGGATGTGCACCACAGCTGAGCCAATATAGAGACAACACATTATACCCTCCTTTACAGCCTGACAAGAACAGCCAAGGGAATTTTGGGAAAAAAAATAATAAAAAAATCAAAGAATACCACTTTGGTTTCTAGGGATTTACTAGAAATATGACCAGACTGCTCGCTGATGGCAACAGAAATACCTCTGAGGTTACACTGCTCCTGCAGACACTGCTGAAGCGAGTTCACGGTGGCTAGGATGCCATCTCTCTCTGCAACACAAACCAGAAATGGGTTGAATCACATTGGCATCTTTTCATGTTTTGTTTTACCCTACACACTAAAGACAACGCGTTCCAGAGAATTTACTAGAAGGTATTTTGAAATAAATGAAGCATAACTTTTCTGTGATGGAGAGCTTCTGTGTCACAGAAATCACTCTCTGAATGTGCTAAACCCAACCTATCTGGCACGCTACCAGTTTTAAGCAAATGTTTTCAGCAAAAAAGAAGGGCAGATCTTTGTTCCAACCAAGCAGTTACACACCTGTGTCTCCTAATCAAGTTCCTCAGCAAAGACTCTACTTGTTGGTTAGTGGGATGACGTATGTAACATAAACCTGCACCCACACCCTTATCCCTTTCTGGATAAGATTACCCACCCCTGCATCTAGTCATAATCATCACGAGTATCATCAGTGCAAAATTTTTAAACACCCGTATTCCCGAATTCTGTCTCAACATGGTGAGGATGCAAGGAGTAGAGGTGAAGAAGGTGTATGAGTTTAAATACTGGGGGTCAACTGTACAAAGTAACGGAGAGTGCAGATGAGAGTGCAGGCAGGGTGGAGTGGGTGGAGAAGAGTGTCAGGAGTGATTTGTGACAGAAGGGTACCAGCAAGAGTTAAAGGGAAGGTTTACAAGATGGATGTGAGACCAGCTATGTTGTATGGTTTGGAGACAGTGGCACTGATGAAAAGACAGGAGGTGGAGCTGGAGGTGGCAGAGATGAAGATGATAAGATTTTCATTGAGAGTGATGAAGAAGGACAGGATTAGGAACGAGTATATTAGAGGGACAGCTCAGGTTGGACGGTTTGGAGACAAAGCAAGAGAGGCAAGGTTGAGATGGTTTGGACATGTGTGGAGGAGAGATGCTGGGTATACTGGGAGAAGGATGCTGAATATGGAGCTGCCAGGGAAGAGGAGAAGAGGAAGGCCAAAGAGGAGGTTTATGGATGCGGTGAGGGAGAACATGAGGGTGGCTGGTGTAACAGAGGAAGATGCAGAGGATAGGAAGAGATGGAAACGGATGATCCGCTGTGGCGCCCCCTAACGGGAGCAGCCGAAAATAGTAGTAGTAGTAGTAGTAGGGGGAGGAGGAGGAGATTCTGCGTTCTGTCTTATTTTGAAGTTTGAGTGACCATTATAACAAAGCGTTGAGGTGATGCACTTTAAACTGGCAATACCAATGAGAATGATCACAATGAGCCAATAGGGTCAGTGTCAACGTTTAGAAAGTCTCACAAGATTGCCAAGTATAACGGGCAATTTTTGTTCGGTGTAAAACCAACCACCAAAAGTGGAGGTGCGATAACGCGTAAATAAAAACGGACAGTGGCAGGTGAGTTTGGGGACCTCAGCTTATGTTTGGTGAAGAGAAAACCTATGACACTGACTAGGTCAACTCATGTCAGAAGGAATGCATTTTGTTCAGACCAGTCAACCACAGGAGGGAGACACAGGACACTACATCTCCCTCATGTCAGAGATGCCCTCATATTCACACAATATCGCTGGTCAGATTCAAGTTAGAAATATGGTGACGGTAATGTCTGGAGTTGAAAGACAAGGCCAACACGTCAAATGTTGATCTGAGATTCTTCTTTCTTTGAAAACAGGACGTCTACATAGGCCAAAAAGAAACTCAACATTTGACATGATTTGACATGGTCTGGCATATCATTATCAGTTCAGACTCCAGTTAAAAAAATATGGTGAGGATTATGGTTATCATTTAGATCAAAATCAATGTATTAACAGCTCAAATTGTTGAAATTAGTATGTAGGCCTATAGGCAAAAGTTAGATTAATTCAAAAACAGATTTATTGATTATAGGATACCTCCTGGGCACCTTCCTTTGGAGGTTTACTGGGTACGGTCAACTGGGAGGAGACCCCGGGGCAGATCCAGAACTCGCTGGAGGGCTCACATGTCCAGTGTGGCCTGGGAACGCCTTGGGATCCCCCAGGAGGCCCTCCAGCTCCTCCTTGCTGGGGAGTGGGACGTCTGGAGTGCCCTACTTAGCTAGCTCCCACCGTGACCCAAACCCGGGGAAGCGGCTGATGATGAATGAATTTATTGACCTTCTAATTGTATAACAATATAAATATATAAGTGAGTGTATTTATCCAAGCTGTTCTTTTAGTTTGTCCCCCATCTATATACAGACAGGTGACCTGAATGTTTGACCGCTACAGTGAGGGGTCCGGGGGTCTGTTATGTGGTGGGGGCATTTTCCTGGCATGGTTTGGGTCCACTTGTCCAGGGAAGGGTAATTGCAAATCAAAGTTATATTATTCTGAGTGATCACCTTTGACAATGCTCCCATCCACAGGGTACGGGGGGTCTCTGGATGGTTTGATGAGGATGAAAATTATGTAAGTCATATGTCACCAGATCTCAACCCAATTAAACACCTATGGGAGATTTTGGACCAATACCATCATCAAAACGCCAAATGAGGGAATACCTTTTAGAACAATAGTGTTCCATCCCTCCAGTAGAGTTCAGAGACTTGTAGAATCTATACAAGGAGAATTGAAGCTGTTCTGGAGGGTCGTAGTGGACCAACACCTTACTAAGACCCTTTATGTTGGGTTTTCCTTTAATATGTCACCCGTCTGTATACATATACAGACACACTTTGATATAAGATAAGAAAAGAAAAAGTACCTTGCACCAGAGACCTCTCTCTGGTCTGTGACCATCTCAACACCCGGGCGGAGTCATTCATCTTGTCCTCCATAATGTCGTTCATGTCCTTAATATCTACAATTTTCTATTTTCAGAATCAGAAATCTGAATCAGAAACACTTCACTTGTCGTTTCAGTTCATGCACTTGCGCACATGAACATGACATGAAACGAAAGTTTCCCCAGACCACAGCAGTGCAACACAAAGACAAAAACACACCCGAAAACTACAAGAACACACATATCCAAACTAACACACATATCCACACTAACACACATAATATCTAAACCAACACACATAACCACACTAACACATATCCAAACTAACACATATATCTAAACTAACACACATATCCAAACTAACACACATATCCACACTAACACACATATCCACACTAACACACATATCCACACTAACACATATCCACACTAACACACATATCCAAACTAACACACATATCCAAACTAACACACATATCCAAACTAACACACATATCCAAACTAACACATATATCCAAAGTAACACACATATCCAAACTAACACACATAATATCTAAACCAACACACATATCCACACTAACACACATATCCACACTAACACACATATCTAAACTAACACACATATCTAAACTAACACACATATCCAAACGAACACACATATCTAAAGTAGAAACTAAAAACGAACGAAGGCCAGCTAGGATTGATGGCCGGGCTGCATGGGCTAGCAGTTAGCTTAGCCTGCACCGCTTCGGCGTCCTGTCAGACCGCCGTCGGTGTTACCTCTTCAGGCACAGCTCCTTGCAGGGCCGTGGTCTCTGGGCCCACAGGACCCAGCAGACCAGGCTCCCGCAGCCGATCCAGCGCCAGCTCTCCCGGCCGTCAAACGAAAACACAAACTCAGACGCAGACGGGGACAAAGCCGCTGCCGGGCGAGGCCGGCCTGAGCGAGGCCGCCGCGAACCGGAATTCGCGCCGCCATCTTCCAGTTTTACCAGTAAAAGCGGGAACAGAAGCGCCAGTTGCATTTAGCCCAAATGTACATGTATTTTCCTCAGTTAACTACGGTTAACATCGGTTAACTACGGTTAACTAGGGTTAACTACGGTTACTCATCGTCTAATAAAGTAGTAATCGTCTTTTTGCCGCGCTAGCCGTGTAGCCGCCATGTTCGCACCTTCTCCAGCTGCCTGAAACTGTTGGTCAACTTGTCCGTATCCACACGTATCAAGCTCGACATGTCTCGCCTTCTTTTGCCCCGGTGGTAACAGACTAGTTTAGTTACGTAGAGCAAAACTAATAATGGTAATATTATTAATAATATTATGTTAAGCAACGTCGGACTGCCCGACAAGTTAAGCTGCTTCATCTGAACGACAAAAGCCGACGTCAGATATTACCGTAGGACGCGCACGCGGGCTATCAGCGCCTTTGCGCGGGAACTCGCCGTCAAGAGAGCAGACAGACAGACGGACGGACAGACAGACGGACACACGGACAGACAGACGGACGGACAGACGGACAGACGGACGGACAGACAGACAGACAGAGATAGTTAGGTAGATAGACAGACGGACAGACGGACAGAGATAGTTAGGTAGATAGACGGACAGACGGACGGACGGACAGATAGGCAGACAGACAGATAGGCAGACAGACAGATAGGTAGGTAGATAGACAGACAGACAGACAGACAGACAGACAGACAGACAGATAGGTAGGCAGACAGACAGACAGACAGACAGACAGACAGACAGACAGACAGACAGATAGGCAGACAGACAGATAGGTAGGCAGACAGACAGACAGATAGGTAGGCAGACAGACAGATAGGTAGGCAGGCAGACAGATAGGTAGGCAGGCAGACAGACAGACAGACAGACAGACAGACAGACAGAAAGACGGACGGACAGACAGATAGGTAGGTAGATAGACAGACGACAGACAGACAGGTAGACAGACAGACAGGTAGGTAGGTAGGTAGGCAGACAGACAGACAGACAGACAGACAGACAGGTAGATAGATAGATAGATAGATAGATAGATAGATAGATAGATAGATAGATAGATAGATAGATAGATAGATAGACAGATAGACAGACAGACAGACAGACAGACAGACAGACAGACAGACAGACAGACAGACAGATAGATAGATAGATAGATAGATAGATAGATAGATAGATAGATAGATAGATAGATAGATAGATAGATAGATAGATAGATAGATAGATACACAGACAGAAAGACAGACAGACAGACAGACAGACAGACAGACAGACAGACAGACAGACAGACAGACAGACAGACAGACAGACAGACAGACAGGTAGGTAGATAAACAGACAGACAGACAGACAGACAGACAGATAGATAGATAGATAGATAGATAGATAGATAGATAGATAGATAGATAGACAGACAGACAGACAGACAGACAGACAGACAGACAGACAGATAGATAGATAGATAGATAGATAGATAGATAGATAGATAGATAGATAGATAGATAGATAGATAGATAGATAGATAGATAGATAGATAGATAGATAGATAGATAGATAGATAGATAGATAGATAGATAGATAGATAGATAGATAGATAGATAGATAGATAGATAGATAGATAGATAGATAGATAGATAGATAGATAGATAGATAGACAGACAGATAACCTCTTAACTGTCAGAGACAGGAAGCAGCGACAGATCCTCACCAAATACAGGCTCAGTCACCACAGTCTCGCCACTGAAAGGGGAGACACAAAAAGACGTGGTTGCCAAAAGAGCATCAAACATGTGGTCAGTGCATGACAGGTGAGGTGGAGACAGAGGGGCACTTCCTCCTTAAATGTGACACATTTCAAAAACAGCGCCGGGCTTTTGTCCAGGAACTGGAACATGTGACTCCAGAGTAGCAGGACATGGAGGACGCAGGTAAGCTGCGGGGGGTCCTGGGAGGGGGGCAGCGGCGAGCATTGCAGCAAGATTTATATGATCTTGCCACCACCTGAGAGACAGTGGGGGGCGCCACCTATTGCTACTGTTGTTGTTTAGTTTTTCTCAGTGGCTTTGGTGCATTTCTCACATCACTATCAACATTTGCACAACAGTTAGTTCAGCCTCCACAACATTTAGTCATTTGTGCACATCATAGTAGCAGCTTCTCATTCCTTCCAACAAATTGCAAATGCTTTTGGACATGCATCAACTGCTTTCATACAACTCTCTGCTGTTTTATAACATTATCGTTTGCTTATGTCCTGTCAGTCAAAATGAACTATACTTGTGAATGCTGACCAGCCATTCCCTATAAAACTAATAGTCCTCATTTCATTGCTTGAGTCATTACATACAAAAATGTTGAACTAGTTGTCAAAATCTCTCAAGCAAATGTTATCTTATTTTTTTTCCTGAAAATTTCTCCTAAATTGAACAATGTCTCTCAGGGTGAACCTCAGCTTTCACTGACGAGAAGGGGTGTGTGAAGCATTAGTTGCAACCAATGATAAGCCACTTCTCCACCGTCACTCAGAGCTGAATCCCATGACCCCCCCCCCCCTTTACAAGCATATATGAACCAAGCAGGACATAGTGTGTACCATTTCTACAATACTGTGACACAGAAATGGAAGGTCAGCCTCGTGGAAGAGGGGTGAGGATGCGGGGAGGAAGGGGAAGGGGACAAAACAGGGGAAGAGGAAGACGAGGCCAAGTACATAGGTGGATTCCTGATGAAATCAGGGCCACAATTGTGGATCATGTTGTCAGTCACGGCCTCACAATGGCTGAGGCCGGTCGAAGGGTGCAGCCACATGTTGGGAGAACCACTGTAAATATAATTATTCAGACGTGTCGTCGGGAGAACCGGTGTGTGTGTGTAATGGACAGTAATCCAGCACTGAACAGTCTGCACTGCACTACTGTCATTGTGTCATACAGGAAGCTTGCAGTGGGACCAGAACTTGCCACTTTTTACATTTTACATTTAGACCTACGGCTTTACTGCAGCGCAGACTTAGTGTATTGTAGTGTACAGTTGTGTTACAGTAAAGATTTGCCATATTTACTCTGCACCCCATAGGATTGCAAGACAACCTTGCAGAGGTGGAAGAGGGCCCCTTTTTACTCCGCAGCAAGAGGAAGCCATTCCTGCACTGGTGATTGCAAACAATGCCATAAGGTTGAGAGCGATACAAAGTGGGGTTATAGAGGATGGCAACATCTTTGGGAATATTGAATCCGTTTCAATCACTGCAGTTGACAGAGTGCTCAGGAGAAATGAAATGCGCATGAAACAATTGTACAAAGTGCCATTTGAACGAAGCAGCGACAGAGTGAAGGAGCTCCGTCACCAGGTAGAACATGGATGTGTTCTATGCACACTCTAATGTCCAGTGCTGCAAACTGTTTACTTTGTGTAGTGCCATGCACTACACTTACATGCCAGTTCTGTGTATGTGTATCCACAGTGCATACTGTACAATATGTTGTCCCAAATGCATTATGTTGTTATAGTTATAGTTATAGTTTTTCTCGCTTCCTCTTCTGTGAGACAGCGTGTACTGGAGCTGGAGGCCAGGGAACCGCTGCACACATTCATATACCCTGATGAGGCGGGTTTCAATCTGGCACAAGGTAGAAGGCTGCGGAGGAATCGCATTGGACAGAGAGCAACCACTGATGTCCCAGGCCCACGAGGAGGGAATATTACTGTGTGTGCAGCCATCTCAGAAAACGGCGTCCTCCCCCATATCCCCCCGTCTTGGTCCATACAACACACAACATCTGCTGACTTTTGTAGACACTCTTTACAGGGACATACTGCCTGAGGATGAGAGGGGTCTAACTGGAGGCCATGTGAACAAGTATGTTGTTGTGTGGGATAATGTGCATTTTCACCACTCCGGTGTGGTCAGACAGTGGTTTGCAGCACACGATAGGATGCTGGTGGAATATCTCCCCCCCCCCCTACTCACCATTCCTACATCCAATAGAGGAGTTTTTCTCTTCCTGGAGGTGGAAGGTATATGACCGGCATCCACATACCCAAATGGCCCTGCTAGCGGCCATGGATGCAGCATGTGATGACATCACAGCAGAGTCCTGCAGAGGGTGGAGTCGCCACTGGAGGAGACGCTTTCCTCGCTGCATTGCAGGAGAGGATGTTGGCTGTGATGGAGATGAAACGATGTGGCCAGACAGAGAGGAAGGTCTGGACGAGCATGAATGATTTACAGTACTGTCTGTGTATGTTGTGTGTTCAGTTCCAGTATGTACGGCAATATTGTTCACAGTTGTGCACAGCTCTGCCCAAAGGGAGTGTACGTTTGTTGTGAATAAGGGTGTATTTTTTCTTTTGCACAATGCTGTGAACCAATTAGAATTGCAAAGAGCATGTGCAGTAAAAATGTGAAACATACATATTCAGCGTCTTGTACTCAGATACCTCACTAAATACCGTAATGTGTAACTTTACTGTAGTTTTCAAACGGCTGCGTAAATAGTATCTCGTGCTGTCTTGAGCATTTTCAGGTAGTGTCACCAAGATCTGAGTTTTTGCACTGGAAAACATTGACAGAGTAAACTGTCCTAATGAAAACATGACAAAGCCATTTGACTGTCTTGTTCATAAACAATGGTGTCAGGACCTTTCATCTTGAGGACACTGACACTGTCATTGACGTGAATCCTTGCTTTTGAGGAATGAACTATCCATGTTGAGCAAGTGACACACTTTTGCAGGTTATCCACTAGGTTTTGCAGTTTGTACTAATCGTTTTGAGAAATGCATTAAC
Organism: Lampris incognitus; assembly: GCF_029633865.1. Lineage (NCBI taxonomy): Eukaryota > Metazoa > Chordata > Actinopteri > Lampriformes > Lampridae > Lampris > Lampris incognitus. The sequence goes on from NC_079222.1 coordinate 3,819,912, forward strand.
TGTTGTGCAAATGTAAATAGTGATGTGAGAAATGCACCAAAGCCACTGAGAAAAACTGCAATATCATAATCATTGTTGTTGTTGCTGTTATCATTGTAATCATTGTTGTATTGTGTTGTTGTTGTTGACATGCTTTGGCAATATGTACAGATAGATAGATAGATAGATAGATAGATAGATAGATAGATAGATAGATAGATAGATAGATAGATAGATAGATAGATAGATAGATAGATAGATAGATAGATAGATAGATAGATAGATAGATAGATAGATAGATAGATAGATAGATAGACAGACAGACAGACAGAAAGACAGACAGACAGATAGATAGACAGATAGACAGATAGACAGATAGACAGATAGATAGATAGATAGATAGATAGATAGATAGATAGATAGATAGATAGATAGATAGATAGATAGATAGATAGATAGATAGATAGATAGATAGATAGATAGATAGATAGATAGATAGATAGATAGATAGATAGATAGATAGATAGATAGATAGATAGATAGATAGATAGATAGATAGATAGATAGATAGATAGATAGATAGATAGATAGATAGATAGATAGATAGATAGATAGATAGATAGATAGATAGATAGATAGACAGACATGGTGTAATGAAGTGGCCCCATCATGGAGGCATGGCTGGTGTGGAAGTAAGGACACCAGGAGGAGAGTAAGAAAGAGCTTTATTTATAATCACACATTTCAACACATTAAGTGCAGTGACGTTACAAATTCACCAGTAATGACAACCAGCTGCTCGGGGGTTTAAGACCTATTCACACACAACACAACACACACACCACACCACACCACAACACAACACACACACCGAGGGTTCACCGAGAGGTCAAACCGAAACAATAAAAAACAAAAGTTGGTAATCCGTCGTGAAAATGAAGTTATGTGGACAGTGTGTCACGGCATGAAATGAGACAAGCGTTGCAGTTCGGCTTTGCACATCGGCCGTCAGCGTGAAATCCAAATAATCAGACCCCAGCCAAAACACACGAAGAAGAAGCGACGGCCGAGCACGTGTTACATCGCCATCAGCCTAACTGCGTCACTGTGAATAGAGAGATGCCGAGGGGGGTTGACATGCCGGAATCACACACACGGAAATCCCCACACGGAAATCCCCAAGTGGGTTCTGCTGGGGGAGCCTGGTCTGCCGCGTCCGGTGGGCCCAGGGACCACGGCCCTGATTGGAAGCTGCCCCCTGAGGAGGAAACGTCGAGAGCGGTCAGACAGGACGAGGCAGCAGGGCAGGCTAAGCTAACTGCTAGCCCATGCAGACCGGCAGTCCGACAGCCATCCTGGCGTTCACTCTCTTGGACAGTTATTTATTTATTTATTTATCTATTATAATATGTTGACTATATGTGTTGTTGTAGTTTGGATGTGGTTGTGTCTCTGCGTTGCACTGCTGTGGGCTGGGGGAAGCACTATTGCGTTTTATTTCATGTGCGCACGTTCATGCAATGAAATGACAAATGTTCCCGATCCCTGATTCCTGATTCCTGATCCCTGATCCCTGATTCCTGATTCCTGATTCCTGCTAGTGACAACATGAGCTACACCTGACTTTGTTTCCTGCAGACATGTCTTTGGCACACACACATGTAAAACTGAAGATAAGCCACAGTATGAATACATTTTTACTCAACCAAGATATACGTATGTGTAAAGCGTAGTGTTAAGGACCCGGTTGTGAATTTGCAGAGCTAAAATAGGTACCAGTATCAAAACATTTAGAAGGAGAAGAGAAGAGAGAAAGAAGAAGAAAGCCACTTTATTTTGACATTGTACAGGTTACAGTGAAATGTGTTCTCTGCATGTAACCCATCCTGTTGTATAGGAGCAGTGGGCAGCCGCAGCACCCGGGGACCAATTCCAGTTCTTCTTTCCACTGCCTTGCTCAGCGGCACGGGCAGGAGTATTAACAGTAACATGCATGTCTTTTTGGTGGTGGGAGGAAACCGGAGCACCCGGGGGAACCCCACGCAGACACGGGGTGAACATGCAAACTCCACACAGGAAGGACCTGGGAGAGCTTGGGGTTTGAACCCAGGACCTTCTTGCTGTGAGGCAACAGTGCCGACCACTGGGCCACCGTGTTGCCCACTTAAGACAATACCAAGGCCTCCCTGGTGTTAATTTCCCTTTGAAGGGTTCCCTTGATACAACAGGTTACCCCAAAAACAAATGTTCCCCTGTTGGCTCCGCGGTCCCAATATGAGGTGGTGGTTACAGGAACTAGTCTTGGTGTCCACTTTGGGCCTAGGTGCAAATTTGTCCTGCCCATCTCTCATTGTCAGGACAGCATGCAAAACGGACAGGATTTCCATAACCCAAAACGAGGAAGAGTCGAACTGACGTAGCTGGTTTGCTCGACATTGCACCTATACTGGGCTCCGACTTGTTAGAAGGCCACAATCCTCATTTTCGGTGAGCATTTGGGAGAGTTCTGAACCAAATTGACGGCCACACTTATTTAATTTCATGTAAACGTTTTCCCTCCAGTGTCTGCTTAATGTCTACTGCCACCTATTGGCCCGGTGGGCACATCTCATTACAGTCTGTACAATTCAATGTCTATGAATGTTCTCGTTCATCCAGGTCACGGTTATCCAAAGGAGTTGAATCAAGTGCAACTGGACTTGGTAAATATCCGTGAAGACGTTTCGCCTCTCATCCAAGAGGCCTCATCAGTTTGTGCCTTCCTGACTAGACTGACTGGCTGGTTAGTCTCTCTGGAGTCATTATCAGAGCTATTGATGTCAATGGCTCTTTTGTGTTCCGATGTTTAGCAGCGACGGTCGTTGGGGTTGTTAGTTTCGACTTCGTTGGTGCTCCATTCAGTGGTCATGAGAGTCGCTGGAGTCGTTAGTGACCGACTGTTGTTCTTGGAGGCTAAGCTTTGGAGTCTCCTGGGTAGAGATGAAAGGACGGCATTGTACGTGGGAGATAGGTGGTGCCAGTTCTTCTTACCATTGCCTTGCTCAGGGGCACGGGCAGGAATATCAGCCCTAGCATGCATGTCTTTTTGATGGCGGCAGAACACGGGAGCACCCGGAGGAAACCCAAACAGACACAGGGAGAAAATGCAAACTCCACACAGGAAGGACCTGGGGCGGTCTGGGGTTTGAACCCAGGACCTTCTTGCTGTGAGGCAGCAGCGCTAGCCACTGGGCCACCGTGAATTTAAACAGACAACATGAGAGCTTTTGGAAAGTGTAGTCAACATATCTCTCGTGCTCTGCTAGAGGCTGTTTCCAGCACAGATTTCAATCCCATTCACAATGGAGCACAGACCAAACTTAAAAAAACAAACAAAAACAAAAAAAACCAAAATCAAGATACATATTGAACAATTTTTCCCTCAAGAGGGTTTTTGTCATTTCAGCTGGTTCCTCTCAAGATCACATCTCCCCCCGTGTGACTCATACATTTCTCAGATCACTGTATTTCATACAAGATATTGAAAATGGCATGGCAGCAACGGGCAGCTCAGTGCAACATGAGGGGATGCGAGTGACGCATTGCTCCGCCTCCCGTCTCTAATACGCAGACTCCGTTTCCAAATTTCATCCACTGTGCAAACTGCCAGCAAGATGGCGGCGAGAAAAATTGTGATATTTTGGCATTAAAACTGCATTATGCGATTGAATAATGTCCTGCTGTCCACTGTCCTACGCAGTCAGTGGGCCGAACTTTGGGCGCAACGGTGCCGAGCTTCCATGCAACAAAGTCGGTTCCTGCTTGCTGCAGCAGCAGCACAGCGTTGGGAGTTATCATGACCTGTGTCAACCTATAGGGGTGAAGGGGGCACGGATGCAGTTTTGTCTTACTGGATTTTGAGAAAGCGGACACACGCAACGTTCAATGGCAGACTGAAGGTGCATCGGAATGCTGAAATAGAGCAAGAAAGGGATTATTCTCAAGATCTATTTTAAGGCAGCCATGACAAGGAGCACAGGGATTGTCTATTCTATGAAGGCAAGGGGCCTCGTTGCCACATAACTTGTTTCCTACATCCTTTAAGCAAAGAAACGCCTTGGCAGATGGGAAGACCAGACCTAGGCCATAGTCCATTACGGTTTGCATGTAAGTTATTTGTGCCTTGAAGTTTTGCGGTATATTGTCAAAGATGGCTGTCAGGAAAAGATGGCCTGAAAACCGCCATGACACCATAGTAATTGTTGCTTGCTGATGGGCCACTGATGACACTAATGCACGGTGAGGAGGGAAACCATATACATAACCATATGCTGTATATCTGTAATGCTGCTGTGAGATTTATAGTAATGCTTTTAGGGTATCTGAGAATCCAGCCACAATAGTAATTATTTATTTATTTAGCCCCCCCCCCTTTTCTCCCCAATTGTACCTGTCCAATTACCCCACTCTTCCGAGCCGTCCCGGTCTCTGCTCCACCCCCTCTGCCAAGCCGGGGAAGGCTGCAGACTACCACATGCCTCCTCCCATACATGTGCAGTCACCAGCCGCTTCTTTTCACCTGACAGTGAGGAGTTTCGCCAGGGGGACACAATGCGTGGGAGGATCACGCTATTCTCCCCAGTTCCCCTTCCCACCCCAGACAGGCCCCCCGACTGACCAGAGGAGGCACTAGTGCAGCAACAAGGACACATACCCACATCCGGCTTCCAACCCGCAGATACGGCCAACTGTGTCTGTAGGGATGCCCGACCAAGCCGGAGGTTAACACGGGGATTCGAACTGACGGTCCGCGTGGTGGTAGGCAATGGAATATACCGCTACGCTACCCGGAAGCCCTAATACTATAATTTCTCATTATTTCTTTGATTCTTTTCTTCAAGTGCATTGTCAGACTGTTTGCTAAACAGCAAGCCCTGCTACTTTCCGAACCTGAAGAAGGTGACAACTGAAGGTATGTCGATCTTAAGTGGCAGTAATACCGACTGTCAACATGCTTTCCGTTGGCAATTTCTTTGTGAACTTGTAATTTTTTTGTGTTGGTTAGCAACGTCTCAGCTGAAGTCAACCTCATGATGTTGTGTAGCAAAAGGCATCTGAGCTCCCTAAGACATGCCCGAATTCTCCTGGTCACTGTTCCTTGACACTTTGTCACCCTCAGACTTTTCCCCGCCCTATACTACCTTTGAAGGATTACCCTCAGCTATCAACAGTGCACCGTTCATCTATGGTGTGATGTCTCCCAAAAAGTCAGGGGTCAGGTACCCGTCTGGGGTGGGCATGGCCTTTGGCGTGGTAAGCTGGAGGGCGGGTGCTGGGTTTGGTGTTAGCAGGAGACTGTTCTTCCTGTCGACCCCTTCCACCATGGTGTAGACGGTGGCAGGGGAAAGCGAGGGCATGGGGGTCAGATCTGATTTGAGATATGGCCTCTGGTAGTCCTGCACAACCTGAGAGTGCACAGAAAGTGAGTTTTCTCCCTCACAAGGTTCACTAGTTTCCTCTGAGGACAGTTCAGGTCTAATTTCACCAACATATACCTTGGAGGTGTACCCGCCATCATTTGTGTTCATTACCAGCGGCTGATGCTCTTTCATCCCATTTTGTTTCTCCTCCCCATCCTTCACTCCTACCTCTGTAACTCCACTTGCGGTCTTCTCTGGCTCCTTCTGCTCCTCAGGCGTTAACAGCACGTCTCCAGATGGTCTCACCTCAGTAACTTGGGCGTACAGGTCCTCTCTGCCAGGAACTGCCCTGGGGCCTTCACCAGGAGCAGGGGTTTGGATGGGGGAAATAGGCTCTGAGGCCTCCGCACCAACAGACGCGGTTGTGTTGGGGCTGCGGTTTGAGAGAAGCGAGTGGAACGGAGACGCCTCGGGGTCACAGGAGAGTTCCGGGTCACAGCAGCTAGCACGGCCCGAATCGTCATCTCCGAAGCCAATGGACAGGGGCAAACAACTGGGGGACGGACGGTCCATAAGACAGTCGGTATCCATGTCCGTCAACCTATCGCTGGGCTCCTCGATATCCAGTTCGATGAACTCCACCCAAGGGTCGTTGTTGTACAGATCGGGCCTCAAGTTATGGTGGTCACACAGGATGGACGTCATTTCAGCCAGCTTGCCTTTCTACAACAAAATCAGTCGAGCCACCATCAGAATGGACACACCAATGTTGCTTAAATAAGACTTTGTTTTGAAAAACGTAAATGTGCATCTGAAGTGACTGGAATTGGACAATTTAAACTGCAAATATTTGACTGAATTGTGTAGGTACACAACACACTCAGAGGGCATCGAAGTACAACCTGTTGTCCCAAAATCAGCCTTTGTTTACCGGTATAGAGTCAAATGTAAGGAGATACCTTGAGTAGTTCTGGGTTAATCCCTCCAATTTTAGGTCCAGGAACAGGAGGTAAAAGAATGACCATCAGCCTTAAAGAAGCACAGAGCAGATTATGTTAACTTTACTTTGACAGTGGGAAACTATACTAACATTCATTCATTCATTCATTCATTCATTCATCTTCAGCCGCTTCTCTGGGGTCGGGTCGCGGTGGCAGCAAGCTAAGTAGGGCACTCCAGACGTCCCTCTCTCCAGCAACGCCCTCCACTTCCTCCTGGGGGATCCCAAGATGTTCCCAGGCCAGATTGGACATGTAGTCCCTCCAGCGAGTTCTGGGTCTACTCTGGGGTCTCCTCCCAGTTGGCCGTGCCCTGCAACCTCCAAGGAAGGTGCCCGGGAGGCCTCCTAATCAGATGCCCGAACCACCTCAACTGGCTCCTTTCGACGTGAAGGGGCAGCGGCTCTACTCCGAGCTCCCTCCGGATGTCTGAGCTCCTCACCCTATCTCTAAGGCTGAGCCCAGACACCCTACGGAGGAAACTCATTTCAGCCACTTATGTCCGCGATCTCACCCTTTCGGTCACTACCCAAAGCTCATGACCATAGGTGAGGGTTGGAACGAAGACTGACTGGTAAATTGAGAGCTTTGCCTTCCGGCTCAGCTCCCTCTTCACCACAACTGTACAACGTCCGCATTACTGCTGATGCTGCACCAATCCACCTGTAAGTCTCCTACTCCATCCTACCCTCACTCGTGTTCATACTGCATACAGTCAATTGTATTTGTATAGCCCAATATCACAAATAACACATATTTAGAAAGTGGTCGGTGTTTTTATCTTTCCCATGAATTAACTGGGCTCCTTCACATCCATCCACACCGCTTATCCTGCTCTTCAGGGTCGCGGGGATGCCAGAGCCTATCCCAGCAGTTATTGGGCAGCAGGTGGCGAGACACCCTAGAAAGGCCACCAGGCCATCACAGGGCCGACACCCACACACGTTCACACCAAGGGACAATTTAGTACGGCCGATTCACCTGGCCCACATGTCTTTGATTCACCTGACCCACATGTCTTTGATTCACCTGACCCACATGTCTTTGGACTGTGGGAGGAAACCGGAGCACCCGGTGGAAACCCACGCAGACACGGGGAGAACATGCAAACTCCACACAGAGGACGACACGAGACGACCCGGGACGACCCCCTAAGGTTGGAATTCCCCGGGGCTCGAACCCAGGACCTTCTTGCTCTGAGGCAGCTGCGCTAACCACTGCGCCACCTTGACGTCATCAGTTTCAAATGTTGGTGCATTTTCAGACTTTTAATGTGTTGCCATGATAGGTCATTTTCCATCCACTGGCCACTTTACACTGCGAGTTAATAATGGTTGGAATAATAAATAGCAATTATCACATCTCAAAGACAAGTAAGGCAAAAAGGCACCCCGACCGACCAGAGGAGGCGCTAGTGCAGCAACCAGGACACATACCCACATCCGGCTTCCCACCCGCAGACACGGCCAATTACGTCTGTAGGGATGCCCGACCAAGCCGGAAGGTAACACGGGGATTTGAACCTGCGATCCCCATATTGCTAGGCAACGGAATAGACCGCTACGCTACCCGGACGTCCCTGTAGCTTTTTAGTCTTTCTAGACCAAGCCTTACACAAGTGTAACTGATGCAAGTTTCTTACTTCTGCTGCTTGGAGACAATGATCAGCATCAGGACACCCACCAAACACAAGGCAGCAAAGATGAGGACGACACCAACAGGGAATCTAGACGCTATGGAAAGTAAACACACACACACACACACACACACACACACACACACACACACACACACACACACACACACACACACACACACACACACACACACACACAAAACCACATGCACAACCAAAACATAATGAATATAATGCATGAGGGAGATAATATCAAGTAAATGAAGGACAGATGTGTAACACTCAGCATTACCTTTTGATGGCACATGGATGAACAGAGAATCACTGAATTCTCCAAACTGTATGAACCCAAGCATCCTGCACCTTACTCTGACCTCATGGTCCACATTAGTCTGAAGCCCGTAGAGTGAACGCTGCGTGTCCTTATCGAGGCCGACCTGTGGTGCAGAACACAGATTTCCTGAGCATGTCTTCTGAGAACGCCTCAGTTTGAGAGCTCTGTCGTTGAGTTTAACAAAAATAAACGAGTCATCGTCGCAAATGAATCATAAACGAGTACCACAACTAGAAAATTAAGGAATTTTTTGTAGTCTTGTCTTCATTATCAAAAACACAAAAACAAGTTCCAAGCAAAATGAAAATCGCAAAAGTGATACCCTTATATAAAACTGGAGATAGACACCAATTTACAAACTACCGATCGATTTCATTATTGTCACAATTCTCCAACATATTGGGAAAACTAGTTGCTGCTAGACTAGACAAATTCATTGAGAAGCACAATCTGCTGACCGATAGTCAGTACGGGTTTCGACCAAACAGATCTTTATCTCTGATGCTCACTGAATTAATTGCAGTAATAATTAATTGCTTAGACCAAAAAAGTTTGCCGTGGGAATATTTATAGACCTAAAAAGAAAGAAGCTTGGGATGCCATTGCTCCCAACAGATTAATAGATAAATAGGAAAGGCGTAGTGTCAGAGGGGTGGTGCAGAATTGGCTAAGAAGCTACGTAATTACGTAACAGGGAGCAGTTTCTAAAGACAGGTGACCATAACTCGTCATGCATGGATATTACTTGTGGTGTACCCCAGGGGTCGGTTTTAGGTCCAAACCTGTTCATTCTGTACTTCCCGACCGACCAGAGGAGGCGCTAGTGCAGCGACCAGGACACATACTCACATCCGGCTTCCCACCCGCAGACACGGCCAACTGTGTCTGTAGGGACGCCCGACCAAGCCGGAGGTAACACGGGGATTCGAACGGGCGACCCCCGTGTTGGTAGGCAACGGAATAGACCGCCCCACCACCCGGACGCGCCGATTTAGTAGTATTTAACACAGCACAAATATTGCTCAAAGCAAAAAACAATCTACTACCGAGTAATATACAAAACATATTCTCAGATAGAGAAGGGGAATATAATTTGAGAAGCAAATTAAACTTCAAGAAATTATGTGCTGGTACAACTTTGAAGAGCATGGGCATTTCAATCTGTGGGGTAAACTTGTGGAACAGTCTGAGCATGGAACTCAAACAAAGTACAAACATTACACAGGGGACGCCCGACCAAGCCGGAGGTAACTCGAACCGGAGATTCCCGTGTTGATAGGCAATGGAATGGACCGCTGCGCTACCTGGACGTCTCGGTTCTCACCCTTTCCAAGACATTTAAGGACATTTTCCCACGATTTGTGCTTGGATATACATGACAGCTGTTGCTCACGTAAGGTTTTAGTATACAGTATTAACTGTCGGTGGAAGCCTCAACAATTTCCAAAAAGACTGTGCAACTCTTAGCTAATGACTTCCAACCACAGCACCTAAAAATATGAACTAAAATGCAATATCAGCTACAAATCACACTAAAATATGCCATCTCAGCTTGCAAAAATACAATTTTATAACCTAACTTTACAATTTTCCATTACGTCAATACTATTTCCAATACTTTTGAGCAATTTTGTAATTTTCCAGGTATTTTTCCTGACTAGAAAGCTAGTCTACATATTACCAGGTTCTCCAGGTTTTACATGATTCTTTTATTTTATCCGAAGGAGTTCAACAACATCTCAGGAATACCATATCATTCATCAGTTTAGCATTACTGTTCATAATTTGAAGCTGGAGCATAACTGGCCAGAAAAAAGACAGATTCGGTGTACAATACTTAGACCACATCTGCGGTGACTCCCACAGTAGTGATATATGGAAATCCCAATTTATTCAATTACACAAACGAACAAACAAACACCCACCTCTTTCCACCGGTCCGAGCCAACCGCCCGGTATTGGACCTCATACTGCAGTCTCATCCAACCCATATGCACATCTGCAGTTTGTGGTGGCTCCCAGTTCATCAGTACGTCAAAGTGAGTCCCAGTCAAACTCATATTCAGAAGTGCCCAGTTTAGCCTGACTGGTGGATCTGGTCGCACTGAGGAAGGGGTTCATTCACAGTGTTAGCTTTTAGCAACGGCAACCCATGAGTGGTTTTAAACCTCATTGAAAAACCAACAGTACTTGTGTTCTTCAATACTGTCTTAATCTACGCCATTTGCTGTCTTACTCTACCACACTCACCTAACGGGCGACAATGGCCCTGAAGATTGTTGGCTACAAGCATGTAGGACACAATTATTCAAACAATCAGTGACCATCTTTGTCTTTGTTCATAACTAAGTATGATCCTAAGCACCCTTCCCCTGCAGAAGTGGTCTTTGGAGAAATTCTAACACTTTCATTCCTACCCTTTCTTTCAAAAATACTTGAGCGAACGGTCTTTAACCAAGTCTCTGAATTCCTTTCTGAGAACAATCTGTATGATCTGAATCAGTCTGGCTTTAAGTGGTCCCTCTACCGAGACTGCACTCCTGTCGCTGACAGAATCACTGCGTTTGGCTAGAGCTGCTGGTCAGTCCTCAGCTTTATTGCTGTTAGAGCCGTCAATTGCCTTTGACACGGTTAACCACCAGATCCTCCTCTCCACACTCACTGAGCTCCACACTCACTCAGCAGAGGGCAGATCCTGAGATCTGCCCTCTGCTGGTTCATGTCCCACCTCTCAGGGAGATCTTTTAGAGTATCTTGGAGGGGAGAAGTGTCCAAACCGCATGGCTTATCCAGGACAGCTCCTTGTCATCCAAGCCAGTCCATCCTTTCAACAACAGATCAATATCCAGCTCGGATCAACCCAACTCATGCCCACAAAGTCTGCCCGAAACCTGGGTGTCATGACTGATGACCAACTAACCTTTAAGGTTCACGTGGCCTCGATTGCTCAGTCGTGCCGATTTTCCCTGTACAACATCAGGAAAATTAGACCCTACCTGTCTGAGCATGCAGCACAACTCCTGGTACAGGCTCTTGTGATATCACACATTGACTACTGTAACTCCTTACTGGCAGGTCTCCCTGCATGCACTTTCAAACCTCTGCAAGTGATCCAGAAAGCGACGGCACATCTGGTCTTCAACCAACCCAAAACAGCACATGTCACTCCGCTGTTCATATCCCTCCACTGGCTCCCAGTTGCTGCCCAAATCAAATTCAAAACCTTAATGCTCGCTTACAAAACAGCAACTAAAACGGCTCCCCCCTACCCGAGCTCCCTCATTCAGGTCTACACTCAGTCCCACTCAGGCGCTTGGCACTTCCGCCACAACGGGGCCCAAAGTCACTAGCCAGACTCTTCTCTTCTCTTCTCTTCTGTAGTTCCCCAGTGGGAGTTACCAAACTCCATTTGATCCACTGAGTCCCTCTCTATCTTTTCCAACACCGACACACCTGGTGGTATATATATATATATATATATATATATATATATATATATATATATATATATATATATATATATATATATATATATATATATATTGCTTCTATGCACCTTATGCATTGCTTTTGTGCACTGCCTGTTGACACCTACTACGTCCTATCGGACTTGAATCTAGTTTTTTAGCAGGTACTTGCGTTGTCGTCTCCTGACTAGATCCTTGCTTGTGCTGTATTAACTCTCAGATGTACGTCGCGTTGGATAAAAGTGTCTGCTAAATGAAATTGTAACACTGTAACATCTTTGGTTCTAAATGACAATACATAAGCAGCAGATGAGCACATCTGTTGGATTAAAATGATCAAGTTTGTAGTGACACTATTTGGATTATTTCAAGGGATTTGAAATTTACTTCAATGTTTACTGTGAATGCTAAAGTAATCAACTTCACCAGCTACTTTGACAAGTGGTCAATCATGGTTTGGATGTGCTATTAGATTTTACCAGCCAACTTGAGCCCAACGAATTAAGTTGGCCCAGCTTACCAATGTTTTCAACGGTGAAGCGATCCTCGTCATAAAGCACCGTTTGATCCTCCGAGCGAAGCTGTACTTTATAGTACTTCCAGATGGTTGTGTAGTTCTCACTGAAGAAGCATTCATTTTCTCTGTCAGAGCTGTAGTGGGGACACTCACTCCACTCATTGATGATTCTGCAATGGTTGGAAAGACAGCATGGGCTTTTAAACACTGCATGCACTAAAGGAATGAGGTGACAAGAAACGGTGCTTCACTCATTGAGCATTTCCATTTATCAGCGCACAGTTTACTGTCTCGATACTTAATTTGTAAATGTTCCTTATGCAGATTTTCTGATCATAATGTAAACGTTAGGAATGTGGGGGAATCTTGTTGCCCTTTGAGAACAACGACCAAAAACGTCTTTTACCTCAGGTGTTCTGTCTTTGAATGGGAGGATTTTTTATTTTTCTTAAATCTATTTGACAAAGCTTAAATAATCTTCTGCTTTTGGATTTGAATGTAGGATCTCAAAATGCATTTAAGCTCTCGCTGTCATTTCCAAAACAACTTGTCTAACTCTGTAAGACATGGGAGGAGTGCAATATTCAAAAGTGGTGGGAAGACGGCGGCGCAAATTCACGTTTGTGGCGGCCTCACCCAGTACCGCTCATGCAGTGTATTTGTCCACATCTGCGTCTAAGTTTGTCTTCGTTTGATGACTGGGAGAGCTGGTGCTGGATCAGCAGGGAGAGCTTGGTCTGTTACGTCCTGTGGGCAAAGGAACCATGGCCCTTCCTGGAGCTGTGCCCGAAGAGCTAACACCGGGCGGTCTGACAGGACATGGAAGCGGGACGGGCTAAGCTAAATGCTAGCCCATTCAGCTACCTCGAGGACATGTGCTTTGGCCATATTTGCATTTGATTCCTTCACTTGGTGCTCTCTTTAATGTTCATAGATAGCGTCCTGCACCTCTGTGAGTGACTAATTACATATGGGCTCACATTTGAAAACACAGGCGACAGTAGAATCAGGACAGTTTCTAATGAACAGCATAGCTATTTCTGCACCCATATTGTCCATTTTGCTTCCCTGCCCATTCGAGCGTCTGCAAGCTGCTGCGGCAGCTGTATTCAGCTTAATCCAGTAATCTACTGGTGTTCCCTTTACTGTTGGCTGAGTGGTATAGAAATCTGCCAATGCTGAACAGGGCGCAGGGGTTTTGCTAAATAGCATCTCAGTATACTATACATTGCCTCAGAATTAATTACTGTGCTAGATGATGAGCTCCTTGGTGGCAAGGCGCCGGGTGTGGATGAGATTCGCCCTGAGATGCTGAAGGCTCTGGACATTGTTGGGCTGTCTTGGTTGACACGCCTCTTCAGTGTCGCGTGGAAGTTGGAGACAGTACCTGTGGAGTGGAAGACTGGGGTGGTGGTTCCCATATGTAAAAAGGGAGACCGGAGGGTATGCTCCAATTATCGGGGCATCACATTGCTCAGCCGCCCTTGGGAAATCTACTCTAGGGTGCTGGAAATGAGGCTTCGACCAATTGTCAAACCTCAGATCAAGGAGAAACAATGCGGATCCCGTCCTGGCCGTGAACCAACAGACCAACTCTTTACCTTTGCGGGAGTGCTGAGGGGGAGGCATGGGAGTTTGACCAGCAAGTCTAGATGTGTTTTGCGGACTTGGAGAAGGTTTACGACCGTGTACCCCGGGGCTCTCTGTGGGAAGTACTACGGGAGTGTGGGGTACCGGGGCAGTTGCTACAAGCCGCATAGTCGTTGTATAATCAAAGTGAGAGCGGTGTCCGCATTCTCGGCACAAAGTCAAACACGTTTTCGGTGGGTGTCAAACTCCGCCAAGGTTGCCCTTTGTCTCCGATTCTGTTTGTGATATTCATGGACAGGATCTCCAGGCGCAGCCAAGGTGAGGAGTGTGTCTGTTTTGGGAACCTCAGAACTACATCTCTGCTCTTCGCAGACGATGTGGTTTAGTTGGCAAACCGCACTGGGGCGGTTTGCAGCTGTGTGTGAAATGGCCGGGATAAGAGTCAGCACCTCCAAGTCTGAGGCCATGGTTCTCTACCGAAAAATAATGGATTACTAGCTCCGGGTTGGGGATGAGTTGTTGCCTCAAGTGAAGGAGTTCAAGTATCTCGGGGTCTTGTTCACGAATGAAGGTAGGATGGAGCGGGAGATTGACAGGTGGATTGGTGCAGCATCAGCAGTAATGCGGACGTTGTACCGGACCGCTGTGGTGAAGAAGGGAGCTGAGCCTGAAGCAAAGCTCTCAATTTACCAGTCAATCATCGTTCCAACCCTCACCTATGGTCATGAGGTTTGGGTAGTGACCGAAAGGGTGAGATGGCGGATACAAGCGACTGAAATGAGTTTCCTCTGTAGGGTGTCTGGACTCAGCCTTAGAGATAAGGTGAGGAGCTCGGACATCCGCAGGGAGCTCGGAGTAGAGCCGCTGCTGCATTGCGTCGAAAGGAGCCAGTTGAGGTGGTTTGGGCATCTGATTAGGATGCCTCCTGTGCACCTTCCTTTGGAGGTTTACCAGGCACGGCCAACTGGGAGGAGACCCCGGAGTAGACCCAGAAATCGCTGGAGGTACTACATGTCCAATCAGGCCTGGGAACGCCTTGGGATCCCCCAGGAGCAGCTGGAGGGCGATGCTGGGGAGAGGGACGTCTGGATTGCCCTACTTAGCTTGCTGCCACCGCGACCCGTCCTGGGAGAAGCGGCTGATGATGAGATGAGATGAGATGAGATTTTTTTAACCCCCCCCCCCAATTGTACTTAGCCAATTTCCCAACTCTTCTGCGCCGTCCCGGTCGCTGCTCCACCCCCTCTGCCGATCCGGGGAGGGCTGAAGACTACCACATGCCTCCTCCGGTACATGTGGAGTCACCAGCCGCTGTTTTCACCTGACAGTGAAGAGTTTCACCAGGGGCACGTAGCACGTGGGAGGGTCACGCTATTCCTCCCAGCCCCCCCCCCCCCCGGGGGTCAGGCGAGGAAGGAGGAGGAGGAAGGCGGCAGACATTATTTTGGTGTGCACAGATTTTTGTTTATCGTAGTATTATGATACATATATTATAATGAGAGACAGCCTGCTACCGTGTGTGTATTGACTGTGCAGTTCCTGATTCCTGGTGTGACTGGTGTTCTTCACTCTTCACACACAGACACACACAGACACACACACAGACACACACACTCAGACGTAGTTAGACTGTTTGTGAGACATGGTGTCCTGCTATGTTGTGCATTTGCTTTATTTTTGTTCTTTTTTTATTTTAAATCTGTGATCATTTGTGTTTTGTTTGTTTTTTTCGATACTGTTGAATGGTAAGTGCTGTCATGTGAGCGCCTCACTCGGTGGTGTACAGCAGTCTCAGGCGTCCAGGCTGCGAGAGGTTCTGGAAAGTTCCGACATTCCATCTGCAGTGGAAAGTCTCCATGTTGACAGAGACACAGCCCGAGAGACGGGGGCGCTGCTCGGGAAGCACTGCTGTTTAATGGGAGACAGACAGACAGACAGACAGACAGACAGACAGACAGACAGACAGACAGACAGACAGACCGAGAGAGACAGACAGACAGACAGACAGACAGACAGACAGACAGACAGACAGACAGACAGACCGAGAGAGACAGACAGACAGACAGACAGACAGACAGACAGACAGACAGACAGACAGACAGACAGACAGACAGACAGAGAGAGACAGATAGACAGACAGAGAGAGAGAGAGAGACAGAGACAGACAGACAGAGACAGACAGACAGACAGACAGACAGAGAGAGACAGATAGACAGACAGAGAGAGAGAGAGAGACAGAGACAGACAGACAGAGACAGACAGACAGACAGACAGACAGACAGACAGAGAGAGAGAGAGAGACAGACAGACAGACAGAGAGACAGACAGACAGACAGATAGACAGACAGAGAGAGAGAGAAAGAGAGAGACAGACAAACAGACAGAGAGATTTTTATTTTTTAAAAAGCATTTATTAAAAAGACTGAAAAAAGTCACAAAAAATTTTTCCATGACAAAAAAAAATCACTGTACAGGACGGTTAAAGCAACAATTTCATCGCTTACTTGGAAATGGTATTGATTATTAATTCTGTCTTAACATTAGTGAGAGAGAGAGAGAGAGGGAGGGGGGGAGAGCGGGAGAGAAAGAAAAAGACAAACAGAGAGAGACAGAGAGAGAGAGACAGAGAGAGAAAGACAAACAGAGAAAGGGAGAAAGAGAAAGAGAGAAAGGGAGAAAGACAAAGACAGAGAGAGACAGAGAAAGAAAGGGAGAGGGAGAGAGAAAGGGGGAAGACAGGAAGAGAGAGAAAGGAGGAATGAGAGCGTTTGAGAGAGAAACAACGAGAGGGAGAGAAAGAGAGAGTGTGTTTGTGTGGACGAGTGTGGGAGAGATAAGGAGACTGGGAGAAAGGATAAAGGAGTGCTTGTGAAAAAGTAGGAAGGACAGAGGAAGAGAGACCGGGGGGGAGAGAGAGAAAGAGAGAGCAACAAAGAGAGAGAGCAGCAGAGAGAGAGAGCAACAGAGAGAGAGCAGCAGAGAGAGAGAGCAGCAGAGAGAGAGAGAGCAGCAGAGAGAGAGAGCAACAGAGAGAGAGAGCAACAGAGAGAGAGCAACAGAGAGAGAGAGCAGCAGAGAGAGAGAGCAGCAGAGAGAGAGCAGCAGAGAGAGAGAGCAACAGAGAGAGAGAGCAGCAGAGAGAGAGAGCAACAGAGAGAGAGAGCAGCAGAGAGAGAGCAACAGAGAGAGAGAGCAGAGAGAGAGAGAGCAGCAGAGAGAGAGCAACAGAGAGAGAGATCAGCAGAGAGAGAGCAGCAGAGAGAGAGAGCAACAGAGAGAGAGAGCAACAGAGAGAGAGCAGCAGAGAGAGAGAGCAGCAGAGAGCGAGAGCAACAGAGAGAGAGCAACAGAGAGAGAGAGCAGCAGAGAGAGAGAGCAGAGAGAGAGAGCAACAGAGAGAGAGAGCAGCAGAGAGAGAGCAACAGAGAGAGAGAGCAACAGAGAGAGAGCAGCAGAGAGAGAGAGCAGCAGAGAGCGAGAGCAACAGAGAGAGAGCAACAGAGAGAGAGAGCAGCAGAGAGAGAGAGCAGAGAGAGAGAGCAGCAGAGAGAGAGAGCAACAGAGAGAGAGAGCAGCAGAGAGAGAGAGCAACAGAGAGAGAGAGCAGCACAGAGAGAGCAGCAGAGAGAGAGAGCAACAGGGAGAGAGAGCAACAGAGAGAGAGCAACAGAGAGAGAGAGCAGCAGAGAGAGAGAGCAGCAGAGAGCGAGAGCAACAGAGAGAGAGCAACAGAGAGAGAGAGAGCAGCAGAGAGAGAGAGCAGAGAGAGAGAGCAGCAGAGAGAGAGAGCAACAGAGAGAGAGAGCAGCAGAGAGAGAGCAGCAGAGAGAGAGAAAGAGAATTTGAATTTTTAAAACGAATCTTTATTCAACAAAACAATTAACGAAAAACAGACTTGAAATCTTTTTAACAACATGAACAATATCTGTCAAATTACAAACAAACACTTAACATGCATCTTTTAACAGTCCCGAAATAATCATCCAACACCACCTGCTGCAACACAGCAGCCCTGTATAACACCACCTGCTGCAACACAGCATCCCTGTATAACACCACCTGCTGCAACACAGCGTCCGTGTATAACACCACCTGCTGCAACACAGCATCCCTGTATATCACCACCTGGTGGAACACAGCATCCCTGTATAACACCACCCGGTGCAACACAGCATCCCTGTATAACACCACCCGGTGGAACACAGCATCCCTGTATAACACCACCTGGTGCAACACAGCATCCCTGTATAACACCACCTAGTGGAACACAGCATCCCTGCATAACACCACCTGGTGGAACACAGCATCCCTGTATATCACCACCTGGTGGAACACAGCATCCCTGCATAACACCACCTGGTGGAACACAGCATCCCTGCATAACACCACCTGGTGGAACACAGCATCCCTGCATAACACCACCTAGTGAACACACCATCCCTGCATAACACCACCTGGGGGAACACAGCATCCCTGTATAACACCACCTAGTGGAACACAGCATCCCTGTATAACACCACCTGGTGGAACACATCATCCCTGCATAACACCACCTGGTGGAACACAGCATCCCTGCATAACACCACCTGGTGGAACACAGCATCCCTGTATAACACCACCTAGTGAACACACCATCCCTGCATAACACCACCTAGTGGAACACAGCATCCCTGTATAACATCACCTAGTGAACACACCATCCCTGCATAACACCACCTGGTGGAACACAGCATCCCTGTATAACATCACCTAGTGGAACACAGCATCCCTGCATAACACCACCTAGTGGAACACAGCATCCCTGTATAACACCACCTAGTGGAACACAGCATCCCTGTATAACACCACATGTTGTGAATGGCCCCATTTCCATTACGGGCTTAACCTAGTGTTGTGTTTCCTTTGGCTTTCCTGTGGCTTCAGGGGGCTTAAGTTCCCGGCTTATCCAGGAACTTAAGCCCTGCCGTCAGCACTTTTAAAAAGACGGGGCCACGGCAATAAGCCGCGGGGCTTAGGGTGGAAGTACGTCATACGCATGAACTACGTTCCTTACGTCCTGGTGACATCCTGCGCATTTCACCTTTTGTGAATGCAGCCATTTAAAAATATCGCATCGCTAGCTACAAGCTAACGTTTGCTAGCTAGTTTGTTAATGTTTCTTGCAAGTTTTTTACAAAACAAAAAATGGAAAATCCCAAATCTAGACAACACTGGACGACAGAGGAGACCCAAGCGCTACTCACGATATACTGCAAATCTGATATTCAGAAGCAGCTGGACGGCATCGTAAGAAATGATGACGTATACAAAGGCATCGTCAGGGAGCTGGAGGAAGTCAGTATTATCCGAAATGTTAAACAAACCCGAGAGAGAATAAAAAAAAATGAAACAACAATACAAAACCAACTGGACGATGCATATCGCCACCAAGCGTGCTGGAGTGTGAAACGTGTGTGACGCAGTAGGGCTGGAAAAGTGGGGAAACAACACGAACTGAAGACGTCGTGCTTAGGTTCCAGATCTAAGTTCTAGGGCTTAAGTTCTAGGGCTTAAGTTCTAGGGTTTAAGTTCTAGGGTTTAAGTTCTAGGGCTTAAGTTCTATGGCTTAAGTTCTAGGGTTTAAGTTCTAGGGCTTAATTTCTAGGTCTTAAATTCTAGGGCTTGAGTTCTAGGGCTTAAGTTCTAGGGTTTAAGTTCTAGGGTTTAAGTTCTAGGGTTTAAGTTCTAGGGCTTAATTTCTAGGTCTTAAATTCTAGGGCTTAAGTTCTAGGTTTTAAGTTCTAGGGTTTAAGTTCTAGGGTTTAAGTTCCGTAATGGAAAGCTGGCTAATGTGTCCACATCCTTCACTGCTCTGTAATAATTAAAATATACCCTTATCTAATGTGGATGACAACTGCCCCTATCCAGTGGCTCCCCCAGAAATTTTTCATAGGGGTGGCCAAATGGGGCCACTGAAAATTTTGGGGTGGCACACCGAAACCAAAAGCCATGACTGAATTTGGGGAATTCTATGCTGCTGTTGTAGTATACTGTATAGGCTAGTGGAAAACTGTCAACATGAGAGTTAAGAAAAATATACATTGTTGATTTAAATGAACAGCACCTAATGTAAAATATCAGATAGAAGCATATTATGCATAATCAAGAAGCATATTCTGCATATGCGACTCGTGGCTGGGGGGGCCAGCGGGGGGGCCAGGGATAGTATCAGGGTGGCCGTGGCCACCCCTTGGGGGCGCCACTGCCCCTATCGTGCCCAGAGAGAAGCAGTTTTTGGTTGTTTGTTAGAGTGTGTGAGGCTTACACCCCGTTTCTACTATTACAACATTATTTAGATCATCCGGGGAAAGTTTTTGCAAACGGAATTTTATTTTGGTTTCAGATACAGAAAACGTGTAAAACATAAATACCAACTCGAACTTCATTGCAGGGCAGGCAAAAAAAAATGGCTATCTATGTGAGCCGGAAAAAAGAATGGAAGAGTGTGTAGAATGTGATGTTGAACTGTTGTTTACCAGGATGGGCAGAGACAGAGACAGAGACAGAGACAGAAAGAGAGAGAGTGAGAGAGAGAGAGAGAGACAGAAAGTGAGGGAGAGAGAGAGACAGAAAGAGAGAGGGAGACAGAAAGAGAGGGGGGGGCAGAGGGAGACAGACAGAGACAGAAAGAGAGAGGGCGAAAGAGAGAGAGCGGGAGAGAGAGTGAGAGAGAGATAGAAAGTGAGGGAGAGAGAGAGACAGAAAGAGACAGAAAGAGAGGGGGGGAGACAGAGGGAGACAGAGACAGAGACAGAAAGAGGGAGGGCGAGAGAGAGAGTGAGAGAAAGATAAAGTGAGGGAGAGAGAGAGACAGAAAAAGAGAGAGGGAGACAGGGGGGGAGAGAGAGAGAGAGAGAGAGAGAGAGAGAGAGAGAGAGAGAGAGAGAGAGAGAGAGAGAGAGAGAGAGAGAGAGAGAGAGTGAAAGAAAGAGAAAGTGAGGGAGAGAGAGACAGAAAAAGAGAGAGGGAGACAGGGGGAGAGAGAGAGAGAGAGAGAGAGAGACAGAAAAAGAGAGAGGGAGACAGGGGGAGAGAGAGAGAGAGAGAGAGAGATTTAAAAAAGGGACTCTCTATTTACAGTTACATTCATTCCCCTCCAGCTTCTGGAAAACTGGAATATCTTACATTCCTCTGTGCTGATGTAGGCACGTTACAACTTGTAAAAATCAAAATGGCGTCGGCGGTTATCTGAACTGCAGACTGGAGGCTCTGAAATAACTGCAGCGAGCTCAGCTGGGACGCAGCTCCGCCGCAGGCCAGCCGGCCGGCTGAGCTCCTTTTCCTGGAAGTCTGTCCAGTCCCGGGAGCTGCAGGCAGCCATCCACAACCTCGCCTTTCATGGAAAGCATTTATTTCATGTGTTCCTAGAAAGGCCCGAGCGCAGAGCGAAGACGCTGCTGCTCCGCCTGCACAAACCCGCACCATGTGTGCACAGCGCATATTCTCACCCAGGCGTTTTAATGGGGGACAAATCAGGGGCTTGGGAGGTGTAACTGGCACCGTTTTCACTGACGTTACACCTGCAAAACAGCACGCAGCTCTGCATAGTGTGTGGGTCCAGCTATTACCACTCCCCCAGCTGTTTACGACCGCAGTATGTTGCTTAGTAACCGATGTTCCGTTATTATCGATACAGATTATTATTTAGGAAGTCATTATTAAAGTAAAAATGACCATCCTGAGTATTTATCTAAATATTGTGATCGCGACTATTAGTCTCACTTTCAGGCAATCAAAAAAGGGGAAGATTCACGTTCGCAGCGGCCTCACCGTCCATGCAGGGTCTTTGTCCACGTCTGCGTCTAAGTTTTTGTCCTCGTTTGATGGCTGCGAGAGATGGCGCTGGATTGGCTGCGAGAGCTTGGTCTTCTGCGCTGTGGGCCCAGGGACCACGGCCCCTGCCTGGAGCTGCGCCCGAGGAGGGAACACCGACGGCGGTCTGACAGGACGTGGAAGCGATAACACCGAGGGCGGTCACCTGGCGTCGACTGTGGTGTTTTTGGTGTCGTGGTGAGGAGTGTCGAGGGTGTCTGACTGGGAGAGCTGACGCTGGATCAGCTGGAAGGGCTTGGTCTGCTACATCTGGTTACCACAGGGACCACGGCCCCTGCCTGGAGCTGCGCCCGAGGAGGGAACACCGACGGCGGTCTGACAGGACGTGGAAGCGGGGCAGGCTAAGCTAACTGCTAGCCCATGCAGACCGGCAGTTCCGACAGTCATCCTGGCTGGCGTTCGTTCCTTTGCACATTGATTTTTTTTTTAATATATGTGTTAGTTTGAATATATGTGTTAGTTTGAATGTATGTGTTAGTTTGAATGTATGTGTTCTTGTAGTTCTTGGATGTGTTTTTGTCAGTATGCTGTACTGCTGTGGGCTGGGGGAAACGGCATTTCGTTTCATTTCATGTGCACAAGTACATGAGGTGAACTGACAAATAAATTGTTCCTGATTCCTGATCCTTGAAATCCCCCAAAAAATCTTATCTGGCCTTTGTCCAAAACTAGTCAGGTTTGGGGTTGCTCTGTTTCTTTGCTACGTATTACTGCCCACTTTTGTCATTTGGGTCACATGACTGCATATCGTGCACTCAACCTTAAGCAGTGGCTCAGGCGTACCGGAAGGACTTTATTCAACACACGGGGACGTTCAGATGCTCTGATTTAAACACCTCAACATCACTGAATGAAACTATTATTATTTGTTGTCATGGTAGCTGATCATGTTACACTAGACCGTGCAGCCCCACAATCCACCTCAACACCTGCCCGTCTTCCACAGCACGGCAACACATGACGCACGTCCTCACTTTATAAAGTAAACACTGCCCGCTGTCCCCGATTCCTGGCATGTCCTCTGAACCACTACCATCCGTCCACACCGGTGCTTGCTGGGGGGCCAGAGGCTGTCTGTCAACTAACAACACTGTTACTACAGACAGGAACAACAACACCGTTACCACAGACAGGAACAACAACACCGTTACTACAGAAAGTAACAACAACACTGTTACTACAGAAAGTAACAACAACACTGTTACTACAGAAAGTAACAACAACACTGTTACTACAGAAAGTAACAACAACACTGTTACTACAAACAGGAGCAACAAAACTGTTACTACAGAAAGGAGCAACAACACTGTTACCACAGACAGTAACAACAACACTGTTACCACAGACGGGAACAACAACACTGTTACTACAGACAGGAACAACAACAGTTACTACAGACAGGAACAACAACACTGTTACTACAACAGGGGTACTACAGACATGAGCAACACTGTTACTACAAACAGGAACAACAACACTGTTACTACGGACAAGAACAACAACACTGTTACTACGGACAGGAACAAAACTGTTACTACAGACAGTAACAACGCTGCTACTACGGACAGGAACAACAACACTGTTACTACAGAGAGGAACAACAACACTTACTACAGACAGTAACAACGCTGTTACTACGGACAGGAACAACAACACTGTTACTACAGACAGGAACAACAAACTGTTACTACAGACAGTAACAACGCTGTTACTACAGACAGGAACAACAACAGTTACTACGGACAGGAACAACAACACTGTTACTACAACAGGGGTACTACAGACAGGAACAAAACTGTTACTACAAACAGGAACAACAACACTGTTACTACGGACAAGAACAACAACACTGTTACTACAGAAAGGAACAAAACTGTTACTACAGACAGTAACAACGCTGCTACTACGGACAGGAACAACAACACTGTTACTACAGAGAGGAACAACAACACTTACTACAGACAGTAACAACGCTGTTACTACGGACAGGAACAACAACACTGTTACTACAGACAGGAACAACAAACTGTTACTACAGACAGGAACAACAACAGTTACTACGGACAGGAACAACAACACTGTTACTACAACAGGGGTACTACAGACAGGAACAAAACTGTTACTACAAATAGGAAAAACAATATTGTTACTACGGACAGGAACAACAACACTGTTACTACAGACAGTAACAACGCTGTTACTACGGACAGGAACAACAACACTGTTACTACAGACAGGAACAACGCTGTTACTACAGACAGGAACAACAACAGTTACTACGGACAGGAACAACAACACTGTTACTACAACAGGGGTACTACAGACAGGAACAAAACTGTTACTACAAACAGGAACAACAACACTGTTACTACGGACAAGAACAACAACACTGTTACTACGGACAGGAACAAAACTGTTACTACAGACAGTAACAACGCTGCTACTACGGACAGGAACAACAACACTGTTACTACAGAGAGGAACAACAACACTTACTACAGACAGTAACAACGCTGTTACTACGGACAGGAACAACAACACTGTTACTACAGACAGGAACAACAAACTGTTACTACGGACAGTAACAACGCTGTTACTACAGACAGGAACAGCAACAGTTACTATGGACAGGAACAACAACACTGTTACTACAACAGGGGTACTACAGACAGGAACAAAACTGTTACTACAAACAGGAACAACAATACTGTTACTACGGACAAGAACAACAACACTGTTACTACGGACAGGAACAAAACTGTTACTACAGACAGTAACAACGCTGTTACTACGGACAGGAACAACAACACTGTTACTACAGACAGGAACAACAACACTGTTACTACAGACAGTAACAACGCTGTTACTACGGACAGGAACAACAACACTGTTACTACAGTCAGGAACAACAACACTGTTACTACAGACAGAAACAACCCTGTTACTACAGACAGGAACAGCAACACTGTTACTAAAGACAGGAACAACAACACTGTTACTACAGACAGGAACAACAACACTGTTACTACAGACATGAACAGCACTGTTACAACAGACAGGACCAACAACACTATTACTACAGACAGGAACAACAACGCTGTTACTACAGACATGAGCAACACTGTTACTACAGACAGGAACAACAACACTGTTACTACAGACAGGAACAACAACACTGTTACTACAGACAGCAACAACAGTGCCCCAGGCTGGCCGAATACCCAGAAGTGTAAGGACAAGCTGGCTCCCTCGTGTGTGTGTGTGTGTGTGTGTGTGTGTGTGTGTGTGTGTGTGTGTGTGTGTGTGTGTGTGTGTGCGTGCGTGCGTGTGTGCGTGCGTGCGTGTGTCCGTGTGTGTTCGCGCGCGCGCGCGCGCGCAAAAGGTTAAATATAACCTGTTTACCAGATCCTTGACTCTTCCTTGGAACCGCGCTAAACTCAGGATTAAAGGAAAATCGTCTGACACTCACCTATGCTGCCGACGTAGTGGCTCAATTTATCATGACAAATTAGGAGTCAAGTGTGTGCATTTGTGTGTGCATGTGCGAGAGGGAGAAACGGAGGGAGTTACAGTTATAAAGCTCACTCATCCTGTTGATAAATGAAACACAATATTTGCTGAAACGTGGCTTTATGCGCACCTGTTCTGGATTCAGAGACTGGTTAGGCTTTTTGTTAAGGAGAAAAACCAGGGGAGTCCCTGGCCTGGCAAATTAAACAGCTGCAACCACAAAGAGCGATTAATTCCACTGAAAATGTTAAGGGTGAGACGGCTGTGGACCCCAAAGAGATAAATGACACCTTTCAATAGTTCTAGGAATCTCTGTACTCCTCAGAATATCCACCTGATTCAAACACACAAACTTGTTTTTTGGATAATTTGAAATTTCCAAGCATCTCAAAAGAAGGAAAAAAACCATTTAGACTCTGACCTAACAATGAATGAAATTTCAGAAGCAATTAATGCTGTGAAGGCAGCCAAAGCTCGGATGGCTTACCAACTGATATTCATAAACAATTTGAGAGTGAACTTCTCGCTCCAATTATGGAAATGTTTCAGAAAATGGATTACTCCCTCCTTCATTGAGAGAAGCCACGACTTTTACTTTTAAACCCATCAAATCAGCCCATAAGTGTCCAGCTTTTCGTTCAGTCTCGCTTTTAAACTCGGACATCAAAATTCTAGCACACAGGTTCGAGTCTGTTCTCCCAGGTATTATTGAGTTGGATCAAAATGGGTTTGTTAAAGGGAGACAAGGTTTCCATTCCATAATGTGGGGAGTGTTTCAAATATAACACATGAAAGGAAGGATGCACCAGATACGGCTCTGCTATCCGTCGATGCCAGAAAGGTGTCTGACAGAACTGTCAAACTTTTTCCATTCCTATTTCTATCCTTTTCTATTTGCAACACTAGACCGGTTCAGATGTGGGAACGTTTTCTGTAAATGGATAAGGACACTACACACTCAACCCACAGCGGAAATTCCGACTGATAATGTTATTTCGCCACCGTCAATATCAATAGGGGGTCTGTTAGGGATGCCCTTTGTCACCCCTCCTATTTACGGTAGCTATAGAACCCTTTGCAATGGCACTTAGAGCACATGAGTGTATTTCTGGTTTCAGGTTAAGACAGACAGATCATCATATAGCTGTATTTGCAGATGATGATATTTTGTTCCTTTCGGACTTATTAAAATCAATACCGGCCTTACTAGGTGTAATTAAGATTTTTTTATCCTTTTCATGTTATAAGGTAAATGATGAAAAATCCTTACTAATGTTATTAAATGAAAAAGAAAGGGGCAATCCTATGGGTCATATTTCCTCATTAACTCAACAGATAGCTTTACCTACTTGGGTATACAATGAGTTCCTGATGTAGAAAGAATTGTTCAAATTAATTACAATCCCACTCGAGTCAATTTATAATTCCATAGAAAGATGGTCTAATATGCCAATTTATTGAAAAGGGCCAATAAAGTTATTTAAAATGAACGCCCTTCTAAAACTATTGTACCCGTTTCAAAATATACCTCCACCCCTGCCATTTTCTATTTTACTAAATTAAAGAAAACATTTTCAAATTTAATTTGGAATAATAGACGACACAAGTAACATTTGACATTATTATAAGTCAATTTTATTAGCCCGATATCACGAATTACAAAGTTGTCTCAAGGGGCTTTACAGCAACACAACATCCTGTCCTTAGGCCCTTGCACTGGATAAGCCACAACTCCCTGAAACCCTTTAACAGGGAGAAAAATAGGAAGAAACCTCAGGGAGAGCAACAGAGGAGGGGTCTCTCTCCAAAGACACACAACGTGCAAAATCAAATCAAATCATTTTTTTTTTGTATAGCCCAATATCACAAATTACAAATGTTCCTCAGTGGGCTTAACAGCAACACAACATCCTGACCTGTGCAATAGATGTTGTGTGTACACATACTTGCCGTGTGACAGAGGGGGTCTCAAATTTCCAAACTTCCAGTGGTATTAATGGGCTGCACAGTTGCGTAGTATAATGTATTACTTGCTACTCATCAACCTTAGTTCCAGCATGGGTAGAAACTGGATCCCTTTTGCTCACACCGAACCTGACGCTTGTACTCTGCAAATATTAAGAAACTTGGGGAACAAACCTCTAACCCATGTGCATTCAATGTATGTATGTTTGTATGGTATAGCATTCGAGAACATTTGGGAGGAAACGCCTTAATATCCCGCTTTGGTCCAATTTGGGGGAACGACCATTTTACTAAACCAGGAAGAGCAGACCAAGGTTTCCATCTTTGGGCCACCAACGGTCCAACTAGAATAGGAGATATGTCCCAAGACGAAACCTTGATGTCGTTTGAACAACTGCGTGTTAAATATAATCCTTCAAATAGCCACTTTTTCTTAAATACTTACAGATAAGAAGCTTTATAAACTGCATCCCGTAATCAATGACTAACTCCTCCAGACCTCCCTCTGGAATGGAACGACTGATCTCAGGTAACTGTCATGGTAAAGGGCGCATCTCAGTGTTTGCTATATGACATGTTGGATGCAAGCGCATCTGAATCCTCTACTGACAGGCTAAATGCCTGGAAAGATGAGGTACAAGGGGATGTCTCCTTGGATGAAAGTGGTGTGATATGTACTAATAGGCAAACCGCGAATACAAGCTTGAGATTATTGCAATACAATTGGCTGCAAGTACATTCCAGCTACTTGTATTAGATTACATCAC
The DNA here is from genome assembly GCF_029633865.1 of Lampris incognitus. NCBI lineage: Eukaryota > Metazoa > Chordata > Actinopteri > Lampriformes > Lampridae > Lampris > Lampris incognitus. The sequence continues at coordinate 3,847,946 of NC_079222.1, forward strand.
TTTAACAACAATATTCCAGATACTTGTATTAAATGGGAACAGGTACACTCTTTCATTGCATGTGGGATCACAAAGAGACTGGGTAACACTTCAGTATGGGGAACATATTCACCATTAATTAGGAGCTTATTAGCATGCAAATTAGCAACATATTGGCTCTTAATTGGTCATTATTACGTACTCATTAATGCCTTATTCTGTATGGCCTTATTATACAACCAGTAAGCCATTAACTATGAGTTGTCCCTCTATGACCTCAGAAGTATTGCTTATTAGTAGTACCATCTCAATATGCTTTGCTTAGTATGGCCTTTATAAGGTGGTAGTACCACAAGAAGAGTTATTCTCCCTTACTAACACTTAATGAATATGCTCTGTTCTTACATAACAACACACAAAACTACAAGTGTTCATAGTGTTAAATTACTGTAAATTAAGTTTTTGTTACTTAGAATATGTTCCCCATACTAAAGTGACATCTTGATCATTACTAATTCACTAGTAATTAAGTTTTTTTATGTTCCCCATACCAAAGTGACATCTTGATCATTACTAATTCACTAGTAATTAAGTTTTGTTACTTAGAATATGTTCCCCATACTAAAGTGACATCTTGATCATTACTAATTCCCTAGTAATTAAGTTTTTTTATGTTCCCCATACCAAAGTGACATCTTGATCATTACTAATTCACTAGTAATTAAGTTTTTTTATGTTCCCCATACTAAAGTGACATCTTGATCATTACTAATTCACTAGTAATTAAGTTTTTTTATGTTCCCCATACTAAAGTGACATCTTGATCATTACTAATTCACTAGTAATTAAGTTTTGTTACTTAGAATATGTTCCCCATACTAAGGTGACATCTTGATCATTACTAATTCACTAGTAATTAAGTTTTTTTACTTAGAATATGTTCCCCATACTAAAGTGTTACCAGAGACTGCAATTTGTTGTTGCGAGATCTCACGAATAACATGAACAACATGTTCCATGGAAAGCTACTTCTTGATCCAAACATGTGTATTTCGGGGTTATATCCTACCACCCTAGTCATAACAAGGAATGAAGAAATCCCCGTGGATGCGTGTTTACTCCAAGCGAAACGTTCGGTCGCCTTATCGTGGGAGAGATTAGGGGCCACAGGTGGGCCGACGGATCAGGGAACGAGTGACTGTTATGCTCGGGAGAAGATGACTTTTATTCTGAAAGGGGGAGAGTGAAATCTTTGATAGGGTTTGGGACCTTTTTCCCCAGCTGTTGGAGAATGTAAACGCGTTGGATTTGCTATGTACTGATAACAAGGGGGGACCATGAGAGATCTGAAACGTAACTCTGCAGCTGATGTCAGTAAATGCCATTTCAAAAACGATGTGGCACCTGTCAAACATTTTTCTTTCCCCATTTAACTTATGTTTGTGTTTTCATTTCTGTGTTATTGTTGTTTAAACTCCCCCCCCCCCCCAGTTGTACTTGGCCAGTTACCTCACTCTTCTGAGCCATCCCGAACACTGCTCCGCCCCCTCTGCTGACCCGGGGAGGGCTGCAGACTACCACATGCCTCCTCCCATACATGTGGAGTCACCAGCCGCTTCTTTTCACCCGACAGTGAGGAGTTTCACCAGGGGGACGTAGCGCGTGGGAGGATCACGCTATTCCCCCCAGTCCCCCTCCCCCCTGAACAAGCGCCCCACCTGACCAGAGGAGGCGCTAGTGCAGCGACCAGAACACATACCCACATCCGGCTTCCCACCCGCAGACACGGCCAATTGTGTCTGTAGGGACGCCCGACCAAGCCGGAGGTAACACAGGGATTCGAACCAGCGATCCCCGTGTTGGTAGGCAACGGAACAGACCGCTACGCCACCCGGATGCCCTGTTGTTCATACTTTTGTTGTATGATGTGTCTTGTTTGGTAATTGTGTTGTTTAAAAAGGGGAAAATAATAAACACACTATTTAGAAAATAATAACAAACATGACCTGTTTACCAGATCATCGACTCTTCCTTGGAACCATGCTAAACTCAGGAGTACACTCGGGATTAAACTCGGGATTAAACTCAGGATTAAACTCGGGATTAAACTCAAGATTAAACTCAGGATTAAACTCAGGATTAAATTTGGGATTAGACTAAGGATTAAATTTGGGATTAGATTGAGGATTAGACTCAGGATTAAAAAAAAGCAGTCTGACACTCAGATATGCTGCCAATTTAGTGGCTCAATTTATCATGACAAATGAGGAGTCAGGACATGTGCATGTGTTTGAGAGAGAGAGCGAGAGACACGCACAGAGAGACAGAGCATGAGAGAGAGAGAGAGAGAGAGAGCGAGAGATAGAGTGAGAGAGAGAGAGACAGATAGAGGGAGAGAGAGAGACAGATAGAGGTACAGAGAGAGAGACAGATAGAGGGAGAGAGAGAGACAGAGAGAGACAGAGAGAGGGAGAGAGAGACAGAGAGAGAGACAGATAGAGGGAGAGAGAGAGACAGAGAGACAAATGGAGACAGATAGAGAGAGTGACAGATAGACAGGTAGAGAGAGAGCATGAGAGAGACAGAGAGAGAGCGAGACAGAGAGCGAGAGAGAGAGAGACAGATAGAGGTACAGAGAGAGAGACAGATAGAGAGAGAGCGAGAGAGAGAGAGAGAGACAGAGACAGAGAGAGAGACAGATAGAGGGAGAGAGAGAGACAGAGAGAGACAAATGGAGACAGATAGAGAGAGCGACAGATAGACAGGTAGAGAGAGAGAGCGAGAGCGAGAGACAGAGAGAGAGAGAGGGAGAGAGGGAGGGAGGGAGGGAGAGAGAGACAGAGAGAGATCGAGAGAGGGAGAGAGAGAGGGAGGGGGGGACAAACAGAAACAGAGGGAGTTACAGTCAGAAAGTTTACTCATCGTGTTGATAAATGAAACACAGTATTTGCTGGAACCTGCACACCTGTCCTGGATTCAGAGCCTGGCCAGGCTTTTGTTAAAGTAAAGTAAAGTAAAGTAAAGTAAAGTGTCAGTATCTGAGCTGCAGGGCGGCTGTGTTTGCTTAGCGCCGGGAGCACTGGGTTCAGCTGCTGGGTTCAGCTGCTGGGTTCAGCTGCTGGGCTCAGCTGCTGGGTTCAGCTGCTGGGCTCAGCTGCTGGGCTCAGCTGCTGGGTTCAGCTGCTGGGTTCAGCTGCTGGGCTCAGCTGCTGGGTTCAGCTGCTGGGTTCAGCTGCTGGGTTCAGCTGCTGGGTTCAGCTGCTGGTTCAGCTGCTGGGCTCAGCTGCTGGGTTCAGCTGCTGGGCTCAGCTGCCGGGTTCAGCTGCCGGGCTCAGCTGCTGGGTTCAGCTGCTGGGTTCAGCTGCCGGGTTCAGCTGCCGGGTTCAGCTGCCGGGTTCAGCTGCTGGTTCACCTGCAGAGTAGGTCAACACGTGTGCTGCAGGTATCAGCGGAAGTGTGAACCGTTGCCAAAATAAATGTGTGCGAAGGGAAGACTAATGTATATGTGTGTCTGTGTTGTCGTTAGGAGCTGGCTCTTTAGGAGGTAAACTGACACAACCTCGCGGAGTCAGCACGTGTCAGCACGTGTACAGCAGGACTCCACCTGCACTACTGGCAGGACACAGAGCATTCATGGAGGGAACAAAACCTCCTCTTTTACTCCATTCTGATGAACCAAAATGCATTTCCTCTCTCATTTCCAGGGAAGCAGGAGATAGCAACTAGGATGCTGACCCCCCCCCCCCAAACATGGATGTTTGGGCTGGGAGAGCTGCTGCTGGATCGGCTGGGAGAGCTGCTGCTGGATCGGCTGGGAGAGCTGGCGCTGGATCGGCTGGGAGAGCTGGCGCTGGATCGGCTGGGAGAGCTGGTGCTGGATCGGCTGGGAGAGCTGGCGCTGGATCGGCTGGGAGAGCTGGCGCTGGATCGGCTGGGACAGCTGGTGCTGGATTGACTAGGAGAGCTGGTGCAGGATCGGCTGGGAGAGCTGGTGCTGGATCGGCTGGGAGAGCTGGTGCTGGATCGGCTGGGAGAGCTGGAGCTGGATCGGCTGGGACAGCTGGTGCTGGATCGGCTGGGAGAGCTGGTGCTGGATCGGCTGGGAGAGCTGGCGCTGGATCAGCTGGGACAGCTGGTGCTGGATCGGCTGGGAGAGCTGGCGCTGGATCGGCTGGGAGAGCCTGGTCTGCTGCGTCCGGTGGGCCCAGGGACCACGGCCCTGCCTGGAGCTGTGCCCGAAGAGGAAACACAGAGGACGGTCTGGCAGGATGCGGAAGCGGGGCAGGCTAAGCTAACTGCTAGCCCATGCAGACCGGCAGGTCCCACAGTCCTCGTGGCGGTCGCTCTCTGGCCAGCGGAACGTTTGGACTGTGTTGTTGGCTGTTTGTGTTTGTTTGTTTGTTTGTTTGTTGTTTTTTGCTTTTTACTCTTCTGTTTGGTGTGTTTTGGGTGGTGTCCATCCATCCATCCATCCATCCATCCATCCATCCATCCACCCATTATCCAAACCGCTTATCCTGCTCTCAGGGTGGCGGGGATGCTGGAGCCTATCCCAGCAGTCATTGGGCGGCAGGCGGGGAGACACCCTGGACAGGCCGGCAGGCCATCACAGCCCCCACCCCCACCCCCACCCCCACCACACCACACACACACACACACACACATTGATACTAAGGGACAGTGTGTGGGGATGTTGGACGTGTGTGTTTATCGTTGGTGTTGCAGAGCAGTGGGCTGGGGAGGACGCCCCGGTTCTCTCTTCCAGAACATGCTGGAAATGACGACAAGCTGCTGCTGAGTGTCACTGAGTCCCGCGTGTCTTGTTGCTGTCCTGACACGTGACCAACCTCTGCGCGCGTGCTAATTCATTCCTTCATGTTGGCTGTATTATGGCGCGTGCTTGAGCAGAATGTGGGCGAATGGTTTTCATTACCGTCCTCCCCGCGAGTGCAGAGGGGAGCTGATTAGAGTCACGTGTCACCGCTCCGTCAGCCGCTCCACTCCCACTGGGGACAGCGTCATCCTATACATCCTATGCATCCTATATATTTAGAGGCGCCAGTTCCTTCCTTGGCCCTCGTGTCTGTAACGTCACGTCTGCAGCCTCGTGTACCAGACCATGTGACGCACGTCCCACAGCAGGACAACACACGTGTCTCACCAAAGCCCCGGTTACCCCGGACCGAATTTAACCGCATCGCTACCTTACTAACCCTAACCCTAACCCTAACCCAACCCCAACCCTAACCCTAACCCTAACCCTAACCCTAACCCTAACCCAACCCTAACCCTAACCCTAACCCTGCTAAATAGGAGAACATCGAATTCCGGTTCGAGGCGGCCTCACCCAGTACAGTACCGTCCCTGCAGTGTCTCTGTCCACGTCTGCGTCTGAGTTTGTCAAATTCAAATCCAAATGGTCTTACTGGCATGACGTAACACCCCACATACATGCCAACTGCCTGTGTCTTCGTTTGATGGCTGGGAGAGCTGCTGCTGGATTGGCTGGGAGAGCTTGGTCTGCTGAGTCCTGTGGGCCCAGGGACCACGGCCCTGCCTGGAGCTGCACCCAAGGATAAAACACCGAGGGCGGTCTGACAGGACGTGGAAGCGGGGCAGGCTAAGCTAACTGCTAGCCCATGCAGACCGGCGGTTCCGACAGTCACCGTGGCTGCGGTTCGTTCTGCTGGACAGTGATTTGTTGTTTAGTTCGGATATATGTGATTGTGTGTTCTTATAGTTTTGCATTTGACAAATGACAAATCAAGTGTTCCTGAGTCCTGATGAGCAAAGAGGAGCCACATCAACCCTTAAAGGGATCACTGGAGCAGATCCGCCAACCTCTCAAAATCTCTCCTCTTTCGGCGACGTTTGCAAGCCTCCTGAGAAAGTCCGAATAGCTGCTGTTTGGGTCAGTTGTGATTAGTTGTGGGGAATTTTGCAAGAATTAAGCATCACTGAAGTCCTTGGCAGATTAGACATCGAAAACGACGAGTTATATATAAAAAAAACCCGGCAAACTAGCGGCTCATGGATTCTGCAAACCTCAAAACGGTTTTCGAATCTGTTCAAATTGTCTTTTGGCAAGTGAGATAAAACCCCAATATTATCACTATTATTATGTTCCTTGCTTTTTTGGAGGGGGTCCCCCTTTTTCTTCCAACTGTACTTGGCCAACTACCCCATTCTCCAAGCCGTCCCGGTCTCTGCTCCACCCCCTCTGCCGACCCGGGGAGGGCTGCAGACTACCACATGCCTCCTCCCATACATGTGGAGTCACCAGCCGCTTCTTTTCACCTGACAGTGAGGAGTTTCACCAGGGGAGCGTAGCGCGTGGGAGGATCACGCTATTCCCCCCAGTTCCCCCTCCATCCTGAGCAGGCACCCCGACCGACCAAAGGAGGCGCTAGTGCAGTGACCAGGTCACATCCCCACATCCCACCCGCAGGCACGGCCAATTGTGTCTGTAGGGACGCCCGACCAAGCCGGAGGCAACACGGGGATTCGAAATGGCGACCCCGTGTTGGTAGGCAACGGAATAGACCGCTACGCCACCCGGACGCCCAATGCAATCCATTATTATTATTATTATTATTATTATTATTATTATCATTATTATTATTATTATTATTATTATCACACACACACACACACACACACACACACACACACACACACACACACACACACACACACACACACACACAATGAGTCACTTGTCTACATGCAAGCAGTTCATTCCGGGGGAGGATCATCTCGAAAGATGACCTGACCCTGAGGGGGCTGCACCTACCACCCAGATCTTGAGGGGGCTGCACCTACCCCCCTGATCCTGAGGGGGCTACACCTACCCCCCTGATCCTGAGGGGCCTCACCTACCACCTTGATCCTGAGGGGGCTGCACCTACCACCCTGATCCTGAGGGGGCTGCACCTACCCCCCTGATCCTGAGGGGGCTACACCTACCCCCCTGATCCTGAGGGGCCTCACCTACCACCCTGATCCTGAGGGGGCTGCACCTACCCCCCTGATCCTGAGGGGGCCGCACCTACCCCCCTGATCCTGAGGGGGCTGCACCTACCACCCCCATTTCTCTTTCTGCAGCACTTGTTCTGCTCTGGCGTGTGGCCTCGCGCTCCTCTTGAGCTACTGTGAAAGCAGCAAGGCGGGATTTGAAGTGCCCTTCCCCAATCAGCGAAGCATTCAACGTGTCCGCCTTTAAGAGTTCTTGTTCTGCACGTTTACCTCCGGGGCAGTTCTCCACACCAGGAAACCATGGTTTGTCTGAGGCACTATTGACTCCTGTGAATAAGCGGGAGCCTGTTCCCCCGAGTCCCCCCACAGGGGGAGGTGCTGGTCGGGACAAAGCAGCTTTGTCGAGTTCACATAGTAAAGCCTCGCGTGCAAAACAGGATAATTCAGCCACATGGAAAACAGGTGATTAAAAACAAACAGACAAACAAACAAACAAACGGGACAACAACAAGTCAGAGCAGGACTGGGCTTCCTGGTGAATGCCAGCCCCTCGTGTGTGTCCGTGAATATAACACTGTTTGTGTATATAAATATACACCATGCTCATTGCTGCTGAGTGGGGGTGTAATGGGGGGGAGGCCCCAGAGACTAAATAGCTTCCCATTGTCTCCCGGTGCTCCGGCCGAGTGCTCTCCAGAATTCCTGGGAAGCCGCTTCCCTGACATGTGACTGGCTGCTCTCCGTGACTCTATAAGGAGCTTTCCTGTTGTGCAAGGGATTTCATACACCGGCCTGAGTACCGGCGTGGCACAGAGCCCGTAAAACTGAGCCATTACTCTCGGCTGAAACGCTCCCGAGTCCTGGGAACCAGAGGGAACCCGTCCCCTCCGCCCCTGCGTCAGCTCCTCCTTTATGTCTTCTCCAGCCGCTTGGAACTGGAATAAGTCACGTCCCTTTTATTTGCATTGCCCAACATCACAGATTACAAATATGCCTCAGGGGCTTTACAGCAACACAGCATCCTGTCCTTAGACCCTCGCATCGGATAAGGAACAACCCCCTAAAAAAAACCTTAACGCCTGTTTGGGTTTCCCCCCCCCCCAGAGACTGCTAAAATAACGCACCAATCAGCAGACACTAAGAGGTGTAAACAACATATAATGTGAAATGATGACGTTATGGGGAAAATATTGATAATGCAAATATCGCCATACAGCCATGCTCATGTCAGGATTTCAATATTATTCCTGCAAGGGTGTTTTTCAAATCCTATTACCTGCGGAGCAGCTTCTTAATGAGCGCCCCTGGTCTCTTCCTTCCTCTCCAGTTAACACCTTGCATAGTTGGGTTTTCTCCCTTTTTCTCCCCAATTGTACCCGGCCAACCCACTCTTCTGAGCCGTCCCGGTCTCTGCTCCACCCCCTCTGCTGATCCGGGGAGGGCTGCAGACTACCACATGTCTCCTCCCATACGTGTGGAGTCACCAGCCGCTTCTTTTCACCTGACGGTGAGGAGTTTCACCAGGGGGACGTAGCGCGTGGGAGGATCAATTTATTTCCCCCCAGTTCCCCCTCCCCCCCGCCGAACAGGTGCCCCGACCGACTAGAGGAGGCGCTAGTGCAGCGACCAGTACACATGCCCACATCCGGCTTCCCACCCGCAGACACGGCCACAGACACGGCAGAGGGGGTGGAGCAGCGACCGGGTAATTGGCCAAGTACAGTTGGGGAGAAAAGGGTCGAAAAAAAATCCCCTCCGCCCCCCAAAAAAGAGAGAGCTCTCTGCCTCTCGACTCATTCTTCCACGCCAGCTCGCCACAATATGGCGTTTCTAAATATGCCTATCGAGACAAACCAAAACCTCTCCATCAGCTTGCCATTTTAACAAAGGTGTTAATGTGGCGGGGCAAGAAACACTCATCTCATCTCATCTCATCTCATGTCATTTCATCTCATCTCTCATCTCATCTCTCATCTCATCTCACCTCATCTCATGACATCTCATCTCATGTCATCTCATCTCTCATCTCATCTCATGTCATCTCATCTCATCTCTCATCTCATCTCATCTCATCTCATCTCTCATCTCATCTCATCTCATGACATCTCATCTCATGTCATCTCATCTTTCCTCTCATCTCATCTCTCATCTCATCTCATCTCTTCTCATCTCATCTCATCTGTCAACTCTAGAAAGTTAGAAATCATAGCCAGTTAGTCAACCCCACCTTGATCCGAGGCCGTGTCCTCCACAGAAACAGTCATGACGGGCAGTAGGCTGAGAAGCAGGATGAGGGTGGCAGCCATGGCGTTCGTTTCTGGAGGGAACATGTAAATGTTAACTACTGGATGAAGGCAACCCAACAAGCCACACAACCCATAGCCCCGCCCACTACCGCCCACTACCGCCAATTAACGGGCAGGCTTTGACCACCTCTTCTCGCTACTGGAACAACATCCCCACAGCTTCATTGCTTGGCAGCGTAATAACGCTTCATCTGATACCGTCAGTGGCTCGTGGTTGCATGGACATGGTCAGTGTTGTCCTGACCCAGACAGCATCCGGATGTGGGCCACTTCAGGCAGTGATGCGGCACTGATGGCCTTCTTCTGGCCCTGACAAAATGGATGTAACCCTGAAGTGGCCCGTGTGGTAAACGGTGAATATGGCCCAAATATCACAAAACAAATATGGCCACCGTTGGCAAATATGTGGCACATGCGGCATTGCTATGGCTTGGTTCTGGCCCAGATCTGGCAAACAGGAGCGGACCGCCCAAGTGCCATCATTCCACGCGGTATGAAGTGTCGGGTGCGGGACGGGTCCGGGCCACAGCAGTGTTGCTGTCTGGGATGGGGCAACACCCATGGAAAAAAGTAAAAGCTCGTTGAAAAGTGCAGAGAAAGAGTGGATGTGTTCAGGAAGTCGACCGGCCTGCCTGGACGTGCGGGTACCGAACTGCAGCCATGCACCGGTGGCAGCCCCGTCACAGATGCGTTCACATCCACCGCGTAACAGCGCTGGGGATTTTGTTAACGCAACACGCAGGTTGTTCAGTTATGTCTGGCTGCTAAAAAACAACACGAAGGAAACTACACAACAAACACAATACGACATGAACGACATACTTATTCATAACAAACAGGAAATGTGCACGTGAAAATAGCGGTTATATAGGAAGGGGAATGCAAACATCAGGAAAACATGTTCGTGGAAATAGGAAGACTGATCTGCGCATGTGTGCTACACACACTTTGGGAGAAGGTGAGCGAATCTGAGCGTTTACGCACCACACAATGGCTGAACGGAAGCTGCACTCAAACAGTGCTGCTTAGCTAGATTAACAAGGTTCCTGCAAGTCCTCCAACCCATAACAACAACAGCAACAACAACAATAACAACAACAACAATAATAATAATAACAACAACAACAACAATAATAACAACAACAACAACAGCAATAATAACAATAACAACAACAACAATAATAATATTAAATAAATACATAAATAAATCTTGTATAGCGCTTTTCTAACACTCAAATTGGCTTTACAATAAACGGGGTGAAACAAGACAACAGATCAACACAACACAGACATACAAGGGCGGAGGAGAAGGGGGCAAACATACAAGGGCGGAGGAGAAGGGGGCGCTACGAGAGGGAGAAGCGGCAGCCACACACGACGCCAGCAGTACTCCCCCACTTAAACAAACACAAAAGGGCAAGAAAAACACAACACAACAGCAGTGTGAACGTTGAGGTTGTGTAGTTGTTTACTCCCGTAGCCTACACACCGGTGGGCCTGCGTACCGCACGTCTAGGGGCCAGACCTCCTCCGAGTCCCTTGTAGTTCAGCCAGGGTCCAAGGTGTACCCAGTTACCGTGTGTCGCCACGAGGTGGCGCTACATAGCGCTTGCTGTTGGAGAGGCTGTGTACTGGCAGGCTGAGAGTGAGACGTGACAGACACGCAACACTACACCAACACGCTAGACGCTTCACAACAACCCCACTTCCTACACAAGAATGCCAGACACACCCTCTAATACGTCCCACAGGAGCCTTTCCTAAATTGGCGCCCCTACCGGCGGCAGGGGGGGAGGGGGAACTGGGGGGGAATAGCGTGACCCTCCCACGTGCTACGTACCCCTGGCGAAACTCCTCATTGTCAGGTGAAAAGAAACGGCTGGCGACTCAACATGTATGGAGGAGACATGTGGTGGTCTGCAGCCTTCCCCGGATCGGCAGACGGGGTGGGGCAGCGACCGCGACGGCTCGGAAGAGTGGGGTAATTGTCCGGGTACAATTGGAGGGAAAAGGGGGGGGGGCACCTAAATACAAGGGTTACAGGGTTGGTAATACAGGGTTACCAACCCTGCTCCTGGAGAGCTACCATCCTGCCGGTTTTCACTCCGACCCTAATTTAACACACCTGATTCAATTAATCAAGGTTTTGTTAACTAGCTCATCAGTAGAATCAGACTAGGGTTGCCGGTCGCCATAGGACTTAACCCGGGATGCTAAGGTGGATTCCCTTATGGAGGATGCCTGTGCGTGACTGTGTTTAATGTGGTGAGACTGGTGCACAGACAGTCACCATACGGCCCTTGAAAGATCTGGGTCAGGATCCAGCGGCATGGAATACAAGACGACTGGGGACTCATTTCTGCTGCAGTCCTCATCCGTTTTCCCAGCCGTTGTGATGCTTCCCTAAAGTCAGCCATCATCCGCCGCCTGTTCCACCATTGAGGTCATGGTTGGATTGCTCTTTGTCAGGGGCCTCCCCCTTGACCTTACCACCATGGTAATGCAGGCTGTGCAAAGACACCCCTGAGACAGTCCAGCACTTAGTAGCAGGGTGTAAGATGCTAGCTGGGAAAGCGTACACTGAAAGGTATAACCAAGTGGCTGGGATAGTGTACAGGAACATCTGTACTGAATAAAGACTGGAATTCCCTAAGGCCAAATGGAAGACACTGCCAAAGGTGGTTGGGAATGGCAGAGCTAAGCTCCCGTGGGACTTCAAGTTCCAGACTGACAAGCAGGTGCCTGCTAACCAACCAGACATTGTGGTGGTCGATAAGGAACAGAAGACAGCAGTAGGGATCGATGTAGCAATCCTGAGTAATGGCAACATCAGGAAGAAAGAGCATGAGAAGCTAGAGACATACCACGGGCTGAAGGAAGACCTAGATCGGATGTGGAAGGTGAAATCCACAGTAGTCCCAGTGGTAATAGGAGCACTAGGGGCTGTGACCCCCAAACTGAGAGTGGCTCCAGCAGACTCCAGGAACAACATCTGAGGACTCTGTCCAAAAGTGCGGTCCTAGGAACAGCTACGATACTGCAGAGAACCCTCAAACTGCCAGGCCTCTGGTAGGGGGCCAGAACTTGAGGAAGACACACACCACTGACAAAGGGTGGAGCGCTTGCGACCGACACTAAGAATTCACTTGGTGGAATATATGTTCTTTCCCGAGTAGCTTTATTGGCAGCTGATGATTGTTTGTGGCATGAAACAGGCTTGTACTGTCTCCTAAAGAATTTACTTGACTCACTGGATTATTTTGCTCCTTATTTGTTGAGCACTTTCCCTACCGTTGAGTGTTTCTTTTAACAAAGATATACATACTATGTGTATATAATGTTCCTCACTTTCTCTGAGCTATTGTGTTTGCACTTGAGAGTGGTTTCAACAACCTGACAGAGTAAACAGGATGACATCAATCCTCGTCCAATAGCGTTGGGCATCAGCCAACACTTGTGAAATCCAGTCCCTCAGCTTCTTGGCTCCCGTCCAGATTTATTTCGGCGAGTCTTGTATGGAAAACAACAGGCTCTCCAGTAGGCAGTTGGGTGGTTTTCTTGGTTTGTTGACGGCCACGCACAACTCACTTTATCAGTCAACCATGTTGACGATATTCTGAGGAAGATATTCTTAAACTCTACTAAAACGACAAAAGAATGGAGGAAAAGGTCATAAGGGTGAGGATCTGTAAGAGGGACTGCTGAGGCCGGCAGACTTGGTGACCTTTGAGATGCCAAACGACTGAGAGTGTAATCGATAACATCGCCCTGCAACCACACAAGCCACTTGGCGTTCTTCATTTGACCCGTCCCGGGCTGGAACTCCCAGAGGTCGCAGCCCGGGGATCCCCTTACTTTGTTGTGTTACTCCACCATGCACCTTTTATTAGGAGGGAAGCGACGTACAAAGTTGTGTCATTATATATGCATAATGGTGTTGTTGTACATCCTCTTTGTCATATCTACTCAACAGGCCGTTGTGTTAACGTGATGCCCATACGTCACAATAATTGCCTATTAATAAGTTAGTTTTCGTGAATATGTAAACTTTGTGAGTCTTTCGTCGTGAAGGAGATCGGCGGTCACGTCGCGTCGGATGACGGCGGATATGCGAGCGATGTTGCGTTATCCGCAAAACTGTCCGGGGTGGACAGAAAGGGCAGGGGGGGGTGGGGGGTCGGAACCATTTGTTGTCCACCGCTGCGCACGCATGTTCTCCCCGTGTGCGATCCAGCGGGAGGGAGGCGGTCCTCACAGCCTCAGAACGGAAGTCTTGCAGGGATAACACGCAGACGGCTAACAGGACAGGGGGCCACCGGTGGACAAAACCTGCCCACCCAGATGCAGACGGACAAGGTGGTGGGCTGAGCCAGGTACACATGAAGGTCGGACCCACAGACTGAGGAGTTGGAGCGTTTGTGTTTTCCCAGAGTTTTCCCAAATACACCGTTTCCCATCACGTGTTCTGCTCTGGTCTATGAAAGTGATATTTTAGTGCTGTAACGACCATAGCTGGACCATCCACCTTCAGAAGACCGGTTTACGTGGTGCGGGAGACCCGGGTTCTCGTCCCGGCTGCCCCCTGAACGTGCTACCGTATGTTAATGACTAGCGTTGTAATTGCCTTCTGTCCTTGCAGTCGTGCGCGAGCTTGACTTTGAACACATAATATTGTAGCGGGAAATCAGAGAGCAAGGACATGACATGCTGGAAAAAACACTTCCCAAATCCAAACGCAAAACACTTGCATCAGACTTTTAGATGACATTAAAAATCACAACACGGTCAAAACCATAGCAGTAATGGCACTGTCTGCTTATCTATCTATCTATCTATCTATCTATCTATCTATCTATCTATCTATCTATCTATCTATCTATCTATCTATCTATCTATCTATCTATCTATCTATCTATCTATCTATCTATCTATCTATCTATCTGTCCATCTATCTATCTATCTATCTGTCTGTCTGTCTGTCTGTCTGTCTGTCTGTCTGTCTGTCTGTCTATCTATCTATCTATCTGTCCATCTATCTATCTATCTATCTATCTGTCTGTCTGTCTGTCTGTCTGTCTGTCTGTCTGTCTGTCTGTCTGTCTGTCTGTCTGTCTGTCTGTCTGTCTATCTATCTATCTATCTATCTATCTATCTATCTATCTATCTATCTATCTATCTATCTATCTATCTATCTATCTATCTATCTATCTATCTATCTATCTATCTATCTATCTATCTATCTATCTATCTATCTGTCTATCTATCTGTCTATCTATCTGTCCATCTATCTATCTGTCTGTCGAAATCTTATTTTGTATTTATTGTTGTGTCTATGAACACAGTAGTTTCGACATCTAAGAAATCAGGGGGTGAAAAAGAGAAAGAAAACATTCATTAATATAATATAATATACATATACGCATAACCATGTACATATATACATATATACATATATAATATATGTATATATAGTATACGTATATATACACATATGCATATGTATATGTGTAAACATATAATATATGCATATATAATATATGTATATATACACATAGACATATGTATATGTATATACATGTATAATATATGGATATATGCATGTGTATATGTATATGCATATGTATATGCATATGCGTGCGTGCGTGCGTGCGTGCGTGCGTGCGTGCGTACATACATACATACATACATACATACATACATATACATATATGTGTGTATGTGTGTATGTTATGTGTGTGGAATATATATATATATATATATATATATATATATATATATATATATATATATATATATATATATATAGCCACTGTGATCACTGTGATTGGATAGTGATCACCAGTTGGCGTTAACACCTGCACTAATGACTTCCCTCCAGTTATACAGCAAATCAAAACGATATATATATATAGAACTGATGATCCTCAGTCAACGTAGACATCTGATAGGTAAATATAACCTCCTATTAGGTCATACTGATACCTCATCATCATACTGATACCTCATCATATTGATACCTCATCATGTTGATACCTCATCATCCTACTGATACCTCATCATATTGATACCTCATCATCATACTGATACCTCATCATCATACTGATACCTCATCATATTGATACCTCATCATATTGATACCTCATCATCATACTGATACCTCATCATCATACTGATACCTCATCATATTGATACCTCATCATCATACTGATACCTCATCATACTGATACCTCATCATACATACTAATACCTCATCAAACGAATACCTCATCATGCATACTAATACCTCATCATATTAATACCGCATCATACTAATACCTCATTATCATACTGATACCTCATCATCATACTGACACCTCACAAAACCACCTGTCCGGCTCACTGTTAGTGAACTATTTAAGTCTTCCAGTGTCCCAGTAAGAGGCGGGGGGCTGGGGCGGGGGGTGGGGGGGCAGCCTGGTGCCTAAATGTTGACGGCTGCCGTCATGTCAGACATGCACGCGGAGAAAGAAACTCGCTCCATATGTCAACAACACATCTTCTCAGTAAGTAAATCACCTCCTCGGTGGCGGGGAGATGGGTGGTGTAATGTGCGACAGCAACAAAAGCAAGGACACTGACCTCTGTAGTAAGTTGGAGGAGGCGGAGGTGGAGGAGGTGGAGGTTGGGGGGGGGGGGCGCCTTTCTCTTGCCTGACCTGTTTACTCTCGGTAACGCTGATTGGACAAGCAGCGGTAATCCGCAGGATTCCAGCGGCCACGTGTCCCGAGAGGCGACCCGGGACTCGGTCTTACACGCGGCGAACCGGCGGGTCCGGAATCCCTCGCGACGACGCACCGTGTAGAAAAACCCGCAGGGTGTCTGAACCGGGCGGACTGGCCGACTGCCTCTGGCTGCCTCCGAGACCGTGTGCGGGTTTAAGGCTGAGCCGTGCCGCTGCTGCTCTGCTCCGGGGTAACAACGCCGAGGGCAGGGTGACATCTCTCGGCCGACCGCTGGTAGGACTTTCTTGTACTTTCCACAGGCGGCGCGTCACGTTGTGGACGAGGACCCCGCAGACCGTCTGGGGGCGGGTTCCGTCGAATCCCCGCGGCCGTCCGGGGAGGGTGAGGTTTGTCCTGGTGCTGTATTCTGGGTTTACTGTGGACCCAGCCTGCACACTTGTGCACGGTGCCTTCCCCTGACGTGCACGAAACGTCGCTGCACGACGACTGCAAGAAGAGCAGTCTGTCACTCGTTCCAGAAGGGGGCGTCCTGGCGTTTAACATGGAGACTGCCCTCCACCAGAGAACGCCCCCCCCCACCCCCCACGCACAGGTCGTTTGTACAAACAGCTCGTTACCACCGATAGGCTTCCGCGACCCCAGCTGGGACAAGCGGCTTGGATAATGGATAATGTGAAGTTACGTTTTAAAGTTAAGCGACCTCTAGCGGCCTTGCTGCCAATAGCAAGCTTAGTTACTATAGTAGACGGCGAGGCAAAACAAAAACACACCGACTACATATTCTACTGTCCTCACGTTGTTTTGATCAGTGTTTACTGACGACTTACCTTTATCAGCCTGTCTATGAGGCGTTGTGAAGAGGATGTCAGCAAGTAGATAAATACCCACAATGCACAGAGGCGAAAAGCGTCTGTAATTTAGGAAAGGCTCCTGCGGGTCGTATTAGAGGGTGCACGACCTACGTGGTGGTATGGGTTGGAGGACTTGTTACAAGACAACAAGAAAATAGAAATAAGAGAAATAAATAGAAATAGAAGATAAAACAAGAAACAGAAATAAGAATAACATATGGGAACGTTACGTGCACCACGCTCCGGCACGCAACCCCTACACTGTGCTGCACAACTGGCAAGAACAGCAGTCTAGTAATGCAAAAGGAAAGCGTCCTTCATTTTAAAATTCCAACAAAAGCATTCAAGGTTTCTTAATTGTTATTCTTATAACGAGAGGAGCATTCTGAAATCTAAACAGAAGTGTAACCTAAATTCCTCTGGGTCCCAATTCAAGACCCCCCCCCCAACTCCTTTAAAGCCCATGAAAGAATATGTTTTTAAGAAATCCTCTTTGAAAAAAAAAATCTTTATTTGTGATCCTTTGGTGCTCGGTGTTACCAGTGATTGTTCATGGGGAGAGTCCGCCTTGTTCTCCTGCACTGGCTCAGCTAACGACCCCATAGGTCAGCTTATCACCACCTGGAGTTACGTTTTAAAGTTAGGCGACCTCTAGCGGTCGTGTAAATAACGACAAT